>NW_027040907.1:0-71771 GCF_037179485.1 Ochlerotatus camptorhynchus
CCCATATTTATGGACTTTTGAAATTATTTTTAACTTTTTGTGGAACTGGAAGCCGCCACATTTGATTTCAAAATGGCATCGGATATCGATTTTCTCTAGACGATAACCTCCAAAAACCTTCCAAAAAATCCCATATTGATTGATATTGGACAGTAATTCCCACTTTTTCTGAAACCTGAAGCACCTCTTCTTGGATCTCGGAATTCAAAATGGCGTCGGATGCCTATTTCCAATCTCTAGACGTCACTCGATCCCAAAAATACCCATTTTATACATAATTGACAGTATTCCCAAGTTTTCTTAAACCAGAAGCCGCCATCTTTAATTTCAGAATCTTATCGGATATCGATTAGCGGCCTTTAGTCATTACTCCGATTCTAAAAATACCCTATTTATGGATATTTGACACTATTTCTGCAACAGGAATCCTCCACCTTGGATTTCAAAGTAGCGTCGGATATCGATTTCCTATATCTACACGTCACCCCGATTCCAAAAATACCCATATCGATGTCAATGGTATCAACGGTATCAACGGTATATGACAATATATCCCATATTTGATTTAAAAATGGCGTCGGATATCGATTTCCAGTTGATTGTAGATTGTAGATTGCAGTAGAGTTGGAAACTTGATCATGTAAACACTACGCATCATTGTCTGGTAGTTCGTTAAAAAATGATACAACAATCGTCAAGCTCGCTGTAACGTCACCTAGTGCCTCGTCATCCACGAATTGGCGCCTATGTCAGTAGTCTAATAACTCTTAGCGCGCTGATGGCATGGTTCCAATGCCGCATAGAGAGTTGCTACAATGATATTAGGTTAGCTAAGGTCAGTTAACTGACTGGTGGGGAACGGGAGCTATAGCAATGACTATTATGTATGCATTTCTATAACGTTATCTAACAACAATGGTGTGTACTGTTTACAAAATCATGTTTTAATTCTAATGTGTTGTATGGTTGAAAGCATTTGAAAAAGTTAGATTCTAATGTTTTGCACATTTGAAAACATCCGAAAACAATAAGTTCTTAGTACAATTGAAAACACCCGAAAATCATTTTGTTTTAATGTCTTGTACATTTGACAACATCAGGAAGCATCTACATTTGAAAATACCCGAAGAACGTTAAATTTTAACGTTTTGTACGTCTAAAATCATCTAAAAAAAATTCGATTAAAATTCTCGACGACAGAACATTTGAATAGCAAAATTTTATTTCTCGTTACCTAGTATAAATACATCTAAATCGCAATGTTTTCTAATGTTTGATGCCAGGAATACATTTTATTTCGATGCTGTTGTAGACATCAAACGTTAGGCAAACGTAAATTTTTATTCGAGTTCCCGCGGGACACCTGGAATATGTCCGGGTGTGGCCAAAGTGGTTCTAGGAACTAGATTTGAGTTCCATTGAACCAGAAATTGAATTCTCATGTATTTTGATGTGTCGCATGATTTGTTTGACCCTAATCAGATGTTGGCCTCTTCCCCCGGGACACCCGGAATATGTCCGGATGTGGCCAAAGTGGTTATTGGAACTAAATTTGAGTTCCATTGAACCAGAAATTGAATTCTCATGTATTTTGATGTGTCGCATGATGGGTTTGACCCTAATCAGATGTTGGCCTCTTCCCCCGGGACACCCGGAATATGTCCGGATGTGGCCAAAGTGGTTCTTGGAACTAGATTTGAGTTCCATTGAACCAGAAATTGAATTTTCATGTAATTTGATGTGTCGCATGATTTGTTTGACCCTAATCAGATGTTGGCCTCTTCCCCCGGGACACCCGGAATATGTCCGGATGTGGCCAAAGTGGTTCTTGGAACTAAATTTGAGTTCCATTGAACCAGAAATTGAATTCTCATGTAGTTTGATGTGTCGCATGATGGCTTTGACACTAATCAGATGTTGGCCTCTTTCCCCGGGACACCCGGAATATGTCCGGATGTGGCCAAAGTGGTTCTTGGAACTAGATTTGAGTTCCATTGAACCAGAAATTGAATTCTCATGTAATTTGATGTGTCGCATGATTTGTTTGACCCTAATCAGATGTTGGCCTCTTCCCCTGGGACACCCGGAATATGTCCGGATGTGGCCAAAGTGGTTCTTGGAACTAAATTTGAGTTCCATTGAACCAGAAATTGAATTCTCATGTAATTTGATGTGTCGCATGATTTGTTTGACCCTAATCAGATGTTGGCCTCTTCCCCCGGGACACCCGGAATATGTCCGGATGTGGCCAAAGTGGTTCTTGGAACTAAATTTGAGTTCCATTGAACCAGAAATTGAATTCTCATGTATTTTGATGTGTCGCATGATGGGTTTGATCCTAATCAGACGTTGGCCTCTTCCCCCGGGACACCCGGAATATGTCCGGATGTGGCCAAAGTGGTTCTTGGAACTAGATTTGAGTTCCATTGAACTAGTCTTTGAATTCTCATGTAATTTGATGTGTCGCATGGTGGGTTTGACCCTAATCAGATGCTGGCTGCATCCCCCGGGACACCCGGAATGTGTCTCGATGTGGCCAAAGTGGTTCTTGGAACTAGATTTGAGTTCCATTGAACTAGTAATTAAATTGTCATGTAATTTGATTTGTCGCATGATGCGGTTGACTTAGCTTGTAAGATATTATTGTTAGGTTAAGGTCTATTTAATAAAAAAACATATGTTAGTTATAAGAAAATGAAAAATAAAATTTATTGATGAAGTCATGTTTATGCTTCAACTGTTTTCATTTTTATTAATTTAAAACCCATTGAAAAAGAAAATGGTGGTGAACAATCGGGAGCGCGCCGGGGGCGACCATATTTGCAACATTTGGGCGCCTGAGGCGAAAACGATACCTGTCAAAAAACTGATCGTTTCGGCCATTTTGTCCGCCCCCAGGCGCCCCGGCGCGCTCCCGACTGTTCACCACCATTTTCTTTTTCAATGGGTTTTAAATTAATAAAAATGAAAACAGTTGAAGCATAAACATGACTTCATCAATAAATTTTATTTTTCATTTTCTTATAACTAACATATGTTTTTTTTATTAAATAGATCTTAACCTAACAATAATATCTTACAAGCTAAGTCAACCGCATCATGCGACACATCAAATAACATGAGAATTCAATTTATGGTTCAATGGAACTCAAATTTAGTTTCAAGAATCACTTTACCCTCATCCGGACACATTCCGGGTATCCCGGGGGAAGAGGCCAACATTTGATTAGGGTCAAACCCATCATGCGACACATCAAATTACATGAGAATTCAACGACTGGTTCAATGGAACTCAAATTTAGTTTCTAGAACCGCTTTGGCCAGATCGGACACATTCCGGGTGTCCCGGGGGAAGAAGCCAACATCTGATTAGGGTCAAACAAATCATGCGACACATCAAAATACATGAGAATTCAATTTCTCGTTCAAAGGAACTCAAATCTAGTTCCAAGAACCACTTTGGCCACATCCGGACATATTCCGGGTGTCCCGGGGGATGAGGCCAACATCTGATTAGGGTCAAACAAATCATGCGACACATCAAAATACATGAGAATTCAATTTCTGGTTCAAATGAACTCATATCTAGTTCCAAGAACCACTTTGGCCACATCCGGACACATTCCAGGTGTCCCGGGGGAAGAGGCCAACATCTGATTAGGGTGAAACCCATCATGCGACACATCAAAATACATGAGAATTCAATTTCTGGTTCAAAGGAACTCAAATCTAGTTCCTAGAACCACTTTGGCCACATCTGGACATATTCCGGGTGTCCCGGGGGAAGAGGCCAACATCTGATTAGGGCCAAACCCATCATGCGACACATCAAATTACATGAGAATTCAACGACTGGTTTAATGGAACTCAAATCTAGTTCCTAGAACCACTTTGGCCACATCCGGACACATTCCGGGTGTCCCGGGGGAAGAGGCCAACATCTGATTATGGTCAAACCCATCATGCGACTCATCAAAATACATCAGAATTCAATTTCTGGTTCAATGGAACTCAAACCACTACAAGAACCAGAACAAGAACCACTTTGGCCACATGCGGACATATTCCGGGTGTCCCGGGGGAACCCGAATAAAAATTTACGTTTGCCTAATGTTTGATGTCTACATCAGCATCGAAATAAAATATATTCCTGGCATAAAACATTAGAAAACATTGCTATTTAGATGTAACGTGAAATAAAATTTTGCTATTCAAATGTTGTTCTGACGTCGAGAATTTTAATCGAATTTTTATTTTTTAGATGATTTTAGACGTACAAAACGTTAAAATTTAACGTTCTTCGGGTGTTTTCAAATTTAGATGCTTCCTGATGTTGTCAAATGTACAAGACATTAAAACAAAATGATTTTCGGGTGTTTTCAATTGTACTAAGAACTTATTGTTTTCGGATGTTTTCAAATGTGCAAAACATTAAAATCTAACTTTTTCAAATGCTTTCAACCATACAACACATTAGAATTACAAACATGATTTTGTAAACAGTGCACACCATTGTTGTTAGATAACGTTATAGAAATGCATACATAATAGTCATAGCTAAAGCTCCCGTTCCCCACCAGTCAGTTAACTGACCTTAGCTAACCTAATATCATTGTAGCAACTCTCTATGCGGCATTGGAACCATGCCATCAGCGTGCTAAGAGTTATTAGACTACTGACATAGGCGCCAATTCGTGGATGACGAGGTACTAGGTGACGTTACAGCGAACTTGACGATTGTTGTATCATTTTTTAACGTACTACCAGACAATGATGCGTAGTGTTTACATGATCAAGTTTCCAACTCTACTACAATCTACAATCTACAATCAACTGGAAATCGATATCCGACGCCATTTTTAAATCAAATATGGGATATATTGTCATATACCGTTGATACCATTGACATCGATAGGGTATTTTTGGAATCGGGGTGACGTGTAGATATAGGAAATCGATATCCGACGCTATTTTGAAATCCAAGGTGGAGGATTCCTGTTGCAGAAAAAGTGTCAAATATCCATACATAGGGGTATTTTTAGAATCGGGGTAATGACTAAAGGCCGCTAATCAATATCCGATAAGATTTTGAAATTAAAGATGGCGGCTTCTGGTTCATTTTGAATTCGGAGCTCCAAGAAGAGGTGGCTTCAGGTTTCAGAAAAATTGGAAATTACTGTCAAATATCAATCAATATGGGATTTTTTTGAAGGTTTTTGGAGGTTGTCGTTTAGAGAAAATCGATATCCGATGCCATTTTGAAATCAAATGTGGCGGCTTCCAGTTTCACAAAAAGTGAAAAATAATTTCAAAACTCTATAAATATGGGTATTTTTGGAATTTGGGTCACGAATAGAGGCCAAAAATCAATTTTAATATAACTTTAACCTAACATTTACTTCCCAACAAACAATTGCCTATTGAAGAAACGACTTCTTGACGATTTTATATCACTTCATGCTTAATAATACTTGTACTATTTTAAATATTAACTTCTGTTCAGGCTTTGTTCACACAAATCTAGAGAATTTATTCAACTACAACATCGAAGTATTTGGTGTTGAATAAGGTATGTCGAGAAGCTTTTCTTCGACTTACAAAATTGTAACAAACGGCGCCGGTGGTGTAGTGGTAAGCGTGATTACCTCTCACCCCAGCAGGCCTGGGTTCAATCCCAGTCGGCGCCGCCGGGATGTTCTGAGGCATAACATCTCTGATCACGCCTTCCTTCGGATGGGAAGTAAAGCCGTTGGTCCCCGGTTCATGAGTTGATGGGTCGATAGGTAGGGTCCAGGTGTGGGAGCTGCCTTCCTGGCACGTCGGTAGCATTGGTGCTCAGCACGGAAAACAAGATCGACGGAAAAAACAAACCAAAGGAAAAAATTGTAACAGAGCTTATTCGATCAAATTTTTGATTATTCAGCGTTAATTAGACATCATTACTTCCTTAAACAGCGATGATATAAAGGTGTATATAGACGCTTGATTATTATGTGAAATAATGTTTCATTAGACACTATTCTACATTTATTAAACGATTATTAAATTACGGGATAGTTTAACTTAAACTTAACTTAACTTCAACTAAATTTTAACTTAACTTTAAATAAACTTTAACATAACCTTTACTTAACTTTGACTTAATTTTAACATAACTTAAATTTTAAGATAACTTTAACCTAACTTTAACTTAACTTTAACTTAACTTTAAATTTTAGCTTAAATTAAACATAACTTTAACATTAACATAACTTTAACTTAAACCGAACATTAACTTAACATATCTTTAACTTAACTTTAACTTAACGTAATTTGAACTTAAATTTAACATAACTTTATCCTAAAATTAACTGAACTTTAACTTAACTTAAGCATTAACTTTAACTTTAATTTAACTTTATTTTTAACATAACGTTAACTTAACTTAACTTAAATTTAACATAACTTTAACTTAACTTTAAATTAACTTTAACATAACTTTAACTTAACTTAACTCAACTTTAACTCAACTTTAACTCAATTTAACTTAACTTTAACTCAATTTTAACATAACTTTAACTTAACTTTAACTCAACTTTAACTTAACTTTAACTTAACTTTAACTTAACTTTAACTTAACTTTAACTTAACTTTAACTTAACTTTAACTTAACTTTAACTTAACTTTAACTTAACTTTAACTTAACTTTAACTTTAACTTAACTTTAACTTAACTTTAACTTAACTTTAACTTAACTTTAACTTAACTTTAACTTAACTTAAACATAACTTTAACTTAACTTTAACTTAACCTTAACTTAACTTTAATTTAATTTTAACTTAACTTTAACTTAACTTTAACTTAACTTTAACTTAACTTTAACTTAACTTTAACTTAACTTTAACTTAACTTTAACTTAACTTTAACTTAACTTTAACTTAACTTTAACTTAACTTTAACTTAACTTTAACTTAACTTTAACTTAACTTTAACTTTACTTTAACTTAACTTTAACTTAACTTTAACTTAACTTTAACTTAACTTTAACTTAACTTTAACTTAACTTTAACTTAACTTTAACTTAACTTTAACTTAACTTTAACTTAACTTTAACATTAACTTAACTTTAAATTAACTTTAACTTAACTTTAACTTAACTTTAATTTAACTTTAACTTAACTTTAACTTAACTTTAACTTAACTTTAATTTAACTTTAACTTCACTTTAACTTAACTTTAACCTTACTTTAACTTAACTTTAACTTAACTTTAACTTAACTTTAACTTAACTTTAACTTAAATTTAACTGAACTTTAACTTAATTTTAACTTAATTTTAACTTAACTTTAACTTAACTTTAACTTAACTTTAACTTAACTTTAACTTAACTTAAACTTAACTTAAACTTAACTTTAACTTAACTTTAACTTAACTTTAACTTAACTTTAACTTAACTTTAACCTAACTTTAACTTAACTTTAACTTAACTTTAACTTAACTTTAACTTAACTTTAACTTAACTTTAATTTAACTTTAACTTAACTTTAACTTAACTTTAACTTAACTTTAACTTAACTTTAACTTAACTTTAACTAAACTTTAACTTAACTTTAACTTAACTTTAACTTAACTTTAACCTAACTTTAACTTAACTTTAACCTAACTTTAACTTAACTTTAACTTAACTTTAACTTTAACTTAACTTTAACTTAACTTTAACTTAACTTTAATTTAACTTTAACTTAACTTTAACTTAACTTTAACTTAACTTTAAATTAACTTTAACTTAACTTTAACTTAACTTTAACTTAACTTTAACTTAACTTTAACTTAACTTTAACTTTAACTTAACTTTAACTCAACTTAACTTTAACTTAACTTTAATTTAACTTTAACTTAACTTTAACTTAACTTTAACTTAACTTTAAATTAACTTTAACTTAACTTTAACTTAACTTTAACTTAACTTTAACTTAACTTTAACTTAACTTTAACTTAACTTTAACTTAACTTTAACTTATCTTTAACTTAACTTTAACTTAACTTTAACTTAACTTTAACTTAACTTTAACTTAAATTTAACTTAACTTTAATTTAACTTTAACTTAACTTTAACTTAACTTTAACTTTAACTTTAATTTAACTTTATTTTTAACATAACGTTAACTTAACTTAACTTAAATTTAACACAACTTTAACTTAACTTTAAATTAACTTTAACTTAACTTTAACTTAACTTAACTCAACTTTAACTCAACTTTAACTCAATTTAACTTAACTTTAACTCAATTTTAACATAACTTTAACTTAACTTTAACTCAACTTTAACTTAACTTTAACTTAACTTTAACTTAACTTTAACTTAACTTTAACTTAACTTTAACTTAACTTTAACTTAACTTTAACTTTACTTTAACTTAACTTTAACTTAACTTTAACTTAACTTTAACTTAACTTTAACTTTAACTTAACTTTAACTTAACTTTAACTTAACTTTAACTTAACTTTAACTTAACTTTAACTTAACTTAAACATAACTTTAACTTAACTTTAACTTAACTTTAACTTAACTTTAACTTAACTTTAAATTAATTTTAACTTAACTTTAACTTAACTTTAATTTAATTTTAACTTAACTTTAACTAAACTTTAACTTAATTTTAACTTAACTTTAACTAAACTTTAACTTAACTTTAACTTAACTTTAACTTAACTTTAACTTAACTTTAACTTAACTTTAACTTAACTTTAACTTAACTTTAATTTAACTTTAACTTAACTTTAACTTAACTTTAACTTAACTTTAACTTAACTTTAACTTAACTTTAACTTAACTTTAACATAACTTTAACTTAACTTTAACTTAACTTTAACTTAACTTTAACTTAACTTTAACTTAACTTTAACTTAACTTTAACTTAACTTTAACTTAACTTTAACATTAACTTAACTTTAAATTAACTTTAACTTAACTTTAACTTAACTTTAATTTAACTTTAACTTAACTTTAACTTAACTTTAACTTAACTTTAACTTAACTTTAACTTAACTTTAACCTTACTTTAACTTAACTTTAACTTAACTTTAACTTAACTTTAACTTAACTTTAACTTAACTTTAACTGAACTTTAACTTAATTTTAACTTAATTTTAACTTAACTTTAACTTAACTTTAACTTAACTTTAACTTAACTTTAACTTAACTTAAACTTAACTTTAACTTAACTTTAACTTAACTTTAACTTAACTTTAACCTAACTTTAACTTAACTTTAACTTAACTTTAACTTAACTTTAACTTAACTTTAACTTAACTTTAATTTAACTTTAACTTAACTTTAACTTAACTTTAACTTAACTTTAACTTAACTTTAACTTAACTTTAACTTAACTTTAACTAAACTTTAACTTAACTTTAACTTAACTTTAACTTAACTTTAACCTAACTTTAACTTAACTTTAACCTAACTTTAACTTAACTTTAACTTAACTTTAACTTTAACTTAACTTTAACTTAACTTTAACTTAACTTTAATTTAACTTTAACTTAACTTTAACTTAACTTTAACTTAACTTTAAATTAACTTTAACTTAACTTTAACTTAACTTTAACTTAACTTTAACTTAACTTTAACTTAACTTTAACTTTAACTTAACTTTAACTCAACTTAACTTTAACTTAACTTTAATTTAACTTTAACTTAAGTTTAACTTAACTTTAACTTAACTTTAAATTAACTTTAACTTAACTTTAACTTAACTTTAACTTAACTTTAACTTAACTTTAACTTAACTTTAACTTAACTTTAACTTAACTTTAACTTAACTTTAACTTAACTTTAACTTAACTTTAACTTAAATTTAACTTAACTTTAATTTAACTTTAACTTAACTTTAACTTAACTTTAACTTAACTTTAACTTAACTTTAACTTAGCTTTAACTTAACTTTAACTTAACTTTAACTTAACTTTAACTTTAAATTAACTTTAACTTAACTTTAACTTAACTTTAACTTTAATTTAACTTTAACTTAACTTTAACTTTAACTTAACTTTAACTTAACTTAACTTTAACTTAACTTTAACTTAATTTTAACTTAAGATTAACTTAACTTAAACTTAACTTAAATTTAACTTAAACTTAACTTAAACTTAACTTAAACTTAACTTAACTTTAACTAGACTTTAACTTAACTTTAAATAAACTTTAACATAACCTTAACTTTATTTTGACTTAAATTTAACATAACTTTAACCTAACATTAACTTAACCTTAAATTTTAACTTAAATTTAACATAACTTTAACATTAACATAACTTTAACTCAAACCGAACATTAACTTAACATAACTTTAACTTAACTTTAACTAAACGTAATTTTAACTTAAATTTAACATAACTATCCTAAAATTTACTGAACTTTAACTTAACTTTAAGCATCAACTTTAACTTTAACATAACGTTAACTAAACTTAACTTAAATTTAACTTAACTTAACTTTAACTTACCTATAGCATAACTTTAACTTAAATTTACTGGAACATAATTTTAGCAAAACTTCACCTTAAATTGAAACAAATTCAACATAAATTTAATTTATTTTTAGCATAACTTTAACTTTAACATAACTTTAAATTTAAATTAATTATAACTTAACATTACCATAACTTTAACGTAACTTTACTTTAACATAAATTTAATTTAAAGTTAACTTTATCATAACTTATACATAAATTTGAATAAACTTCACCTTAACATAATTTTAACTTACCATTAACTTATCGTTAACTTAAATTTTACTTAACTTTAACTTAACGTTAACTTAACTTCAACATAATTTTAACTTACCTTTAACTTAACTTTATCTTAAACATAAATTAACTTAACTTTATCTTAACATAAACATAACTGTAACTTACCTTTAACTTAACTTAAACATAACCTTAACTTAACTCTAGCTTAATTTTAACGTAGCATTAACTAAATTTTAACTTTTGTTTTAACAAATGTTTATCTTACCATTAACATAACTATAACATGAACTTAACTTTAACTTTACTTTAACATAATTGTAGCATAAAATTAACATAACTCTAACTTAATTAGCCGAACTTTAACTTAACTTCAACATAATTTTAACTTTACTTTAACTGAACATTGAAATACCTTTAACTTTTACTTAATTTTAATAAAAATTTAACTTAACTTAACCTTAAACATAAACATCGGGATCCGGCATCGGCATGCGTTGCATCGGTAAGGATTCCTCCAGCGGATCAGTGGAAGCAGCCGGCGTAATTAGTGGAAGCAGTCGGCTGAAAAAAAGTTTTTTAAAAAATCATCAAATTTTTTCATCTGTCAATTTGTAATTAATTTCAATTTGTAATTAATTTCCAAAATTGATCCGCTGGAGGAATCCGGCTGAGTTATGCATCCTAACTGATGCAACGCATCAATAAGGATGCTCAACTCAGCCGGATTCCTCTAGCGGATCAATTTTGGAAAACAATAAATTACATCAAAATTGATCCGCCGGACGAATCCGGATGAATTAAACATCCTTATTGATGCGTTGCATCAGTAAGAATGTTTAACTCAGCCGGGATTCCTCCAGCGAATCAATTTTTAATAATAATTACACTTAATATCAAACTGTTCAGTACTTACCATCAACTTTGCCATCGGAGGCAAATTTCACGACGCGGATAAACGCGTCTATACACGCACGATATGAAAAAACGACTGACCACGTAATCAGTCGCCGCGAAAAAAATCACAAAAAAATTGCTAAGTTCCATCCGCCATTTGGTCGCCCGGCGGATGAAATTACTCTAGCGGGGCGAGTCGCATTTCGTCCGGATCCCGGAGCGCCATTTGGTAGCCCGGCGCATGAAATTACTCTAGCGGGGCGAGTCGCCCTTCGTCCGCATCCCGGAGCGCCATTTGGTCGCCCGGCGGATGAAATTACTCTAGCGGGGCGAGTCGCCCTTCGTCCGCATTCCGAACAAAGGGCGAACGATCAGTCTTCAAGTCGCTCAATGTCAAATGACGTCACTTTTTCGCCGGCAATTAATCATGTTTTGTTGTTTTTGACATCATCCACATCCAGAGGGCCAGTCACTTTCGAATGTATGGGAATGGTAGGAAACCATTTGGAAATGCATGAAAATTTTCAGTTTTTATTCATTATCGCCTTTATGGGCAGTTTTAGATGCACAAAAATTGCACGAGTACATTACTATGGTGATAAGGTAAACACTCGTTTATTTGTTTCCCTCTGTGAAAGCATGTTTAGTCACAAATCGTGGATTTTCTGATATTCTCCATACTGCAAAAATGATTTTCCTACCACTGAAGGGGCGACATCTTTCGGATCTTCAGTATAGCTACTACTCAAATCATATAATTAATTCGTGTGGGTTACATGGACTTAGAAAAAAAGTTTAACAAATTTATTAATTTTTTTTTAGATTTTATAGGAGAGGAATATTTTTCAAACGAACATAGTCGGATATCATATCTTTTAATTATTTTTATTTAAAACCTCAAATCCACTTGAATTGACTAACAAGCAAAGGTAAACAAACCACCACTGGATGTCAAACTGATGAATTCGGGTTCATCGCGTTTATTCGTGACGTCAGCGTGCAGCATCCTATACCATGACAGCGGGCCCAGCACAGCAAAATGAACGTTTTGAGCCCGGCACATGCTGCCTACTCTCAAACGCTGCTGTTGGTCTACTACTGGATTGAACTAGCATTTTCACCAAATGTACTAGAATGTTTTGGTTCTATCTCTTTCACTCTACTCAAAACTGGAATGCATAAAAAATGACAAAATAATACGCACTCTTTGCACACTGTCAAAGAATCATTGTACACAAAATCAACTTTGTGCAAAACCAAAACAAAAATACTATCCCATCTGGTGGATGATGGCACAAGCTTCCAAGAAAATTCTATTACAGCGAACCACATTATTTTAATTAATTTCTTCGCCAGTTAGTCGTCTGTCACTTCGTTTGTGATCATAACTTTGCACGGCGAGGTATGGGAGAATATTTTAGTTAGAAGTTCAGATCGAAAGATAAAAACGAAAACTAAGAAAAAACATAAAATTTTAAAATTGTGCGTCTATCGGATACTTTTTGAGATGTCTTCCCCCGTAGCAGCTTTTAAAAAATGACAAATATATTTTTTCGGATAATAAATGCTTTTCAAGATTTCTTTCCTATACCTCAACGTGCAAAATTTTAAGACCATCATCATTTTTCTATTTCTCCTATTCTCCACGAGCGCTATCGTTAGATCGCCAATATTAGAAAGTTTTTTTTTGTATCAACGACGACAGATAACCAAGCAATTGCATCCTCCATTTGGAAAATGGGTATTTTTCACCCATTTTACGGTAAACGCGATTCAATAAAATGGGTAAAAAACACCCATTTATTGACATACCACCCATTTTCCTATTAACGAGTAAACCATAGTTTACCCATTAAATGCGGAGGGGCTCTTTTAGCCAAGGGGGGAGGTGGCTGTCCAATACGAACAATCGTCGCCTACCTCGCATGCCTCGCATAACTGGTTCCAAAGGTAAACAAGCCATAAGAAACCTACAGCGATTGTTTACGTTTGGAGCCAGTTTCATACAAGAATGATCAGTAGGCTGATTTGACAGCACGTTCCCCCCAGCTTTTAGCGGAAATAGGTATTTTTGTACACGCTTATTCTGGTCAACTCAAAATTGAGTCAAATGTACTCATCTCTGCGGCAGGTACAGGGCTACTCAAAATTGAGTAGCATTATGTTGACTCACTTTTGAGTAAACGACGTTCTCGCGTAGACCACGCAGAAAAAACTATCGTCGTAACAAAAATATTTGAGGTAAATTTAAACGTAAACTCAGTTTGTTCTGGCCCCAAACATAAATTAGGTTGATTTCAAACGTATTCCATGTTTGAAGTCATGTGAAATCAATGTTTAAAATAAAAATAATGTTACGTTTATTTCAAAAATATTCGTGTTGAAAATAAACGTATTTATTTTTGATTGGTTTGACAGCTATGCGAACAATAATAAATAATATCATAATAATATTATGTTTATTTTAAACATGCTTTTCATGTTTAAAATAAACATACATATTTTGGAATTATTTTAGTAGTTGAGTGCAGATAAAATGGTTTGCAAAGAAATGAAAACAAAAAAAGATCTTCGGCCAGGGCATCTTAATTCCTGCTCTTTTTTGGGTATGATTAAGGGTGACCTGTGGGTATTGGGGTCCTGGTCCGGGATGCGAAGACCCGTCGGGGTTGGTGTCCGGGGGTTCCAGTTCAGTGGAACCGGTGTAAATTTGTGTTATTAGCGTCGTTTTGCCCCGGTTTCTGCCACTGGTCCTCATACCGGTTTCTTTCCATGTTCGGTATCGGAGGAGGAACCGGAATGGATGGCCGTTTTCTGTTGAGGTTGAGCAAAGCTGGGGCAACTCTTTCCGAATGTAACAAGAAGGAAATAAAAAGGCATGACACGCTAAAAACCGTTTACCCAAATCCTATATTGTTGAAATAAACATGCTTTTGAATTTAATTCAAACATTAATATTTTAGTTTTAAACATGCTTTCAATTTACTTTGAATAATTCATATGTTTAGAGTATAAACATTTATATTTTTGTTTTAAATGAACAAAATTCGTATCCGTGACTGAGCCAAATCCACTCACCGGTATTTTCAGTTGCGGGAGGGTTTTTGTTTTGATTTTTATTCAAAGAAATACAAATTGCCTGCTCCGGATTCATTCTATGGAAATCGAGGGGGACGACTCTATCTACGATATCAGGCATAACATTTGATAACAGCACAAAAGCATTTGTAAACAAACCTTCTAAGACCCTTTACACGCGAACTAAAGTACGCCCACGCAAACCAATACCACTTTCGGAAAGGTGATAGTTGCCCCTATGCGACGATGTTGTTGGTTTGCGTGGGCGTACTTTGGTTCGCGTGTAAAGGGCCTTAGAAGGTTTGTTTACAAATGCTTTTGTGCCGTTATCAAATGTTATGCCTGATATTATGTTTTGCTGTGGCAAGCTGCGCTTACACTGAGTAGATAGAAAGAAGATTTATCACGATTTTGAAGATTTCCTGCAAAAACATGATGCGTGATGCAAGTAGATGCGAGAAATGATAGAAGATTTTTCGAAGATTTATTCGCTAGTGTGAGATTTTTTGAGCATCTAGAATTGAGATTTAGATGTGTCGCCGCCCTCGGCGGAAATGGGCGATTACGACGAAGTAGCGCTCTACCCTATTTATATTTCAATATTTTTTTAGTGTAGATACCCTAATAAACGGATACCATAAACTAACGATATCATAGATGGTACGACCATACCGCATAAAGTTGGGATGATATCCCGAATTGGTGGTTAGGCTCTTCTTATGGTTATTGTTTATGCGGGTATTCTTCACGCTAACTTGAAAGTACTCATTAATGAGTAAAAAAAGACCCATTTTGAAGAAAAGTGGCTTAACTCATTAATGATTAAACAATTTTACCCATTAATGAGTATCTGTTACCCATTAATGATTAACAATTACTCATTAATGGGTAACAGATACTCATTAATGGGTAAAAAATTTACTCATTTAATGAGTTAAGCCACTTTTCTTCAAAATGGGTCTTTTTCAACCATTAATGGGTACTTTCAAGTTATCGTGAATTTACCGAATTTTAAGGGATGTGCATCTTAGCGTGTATACTTTTGAGAACTTTTTTCTTACCGTGTATACTCGTGGTTGTCATTTTTCTTCTTCAGCTTGCTTAAAAGTTAATTGAACGTTCTGAAGCATTGAAGTGTGTGGTGACTTAAATATGCAATTTATATAATTTTACCATCATCGCATGTTTGAAATTGTTATCATTTAAAATTCGGTGAAGGAAATGTCGGTCCAACTGGTTGATTCGAGTGGTAAAGATGATTTGAAAACACAGTTTGTGACTCGTGAAGGCGAGTATAGGTTGATGACGCTGTCGGAATACTCGCGGCCAAATCGTGTTGGATATCAAAATAATCAGAACAACCCCCAAGTGAGAGTTTCTTTGGTGACCCTACCCTCACAGGTATCCCAGCAATTGTCAGGAAGTAGCAACAATCATGGTGTAAATGCAAATCCTCAACCAACGATTTCTGGAGGCTCAGCAACAGTGGCCTCTCCAAATGGCCTGGAACAAACCCAAAACATCAGTACTGGGCTATCATCAAACAGTTCATCTCCAATTGGAGGTGATAGAATATGCTTCAACTATGGAAAAGAATTGTATGTTTATGCGTACCGAGGAGTAAAAAAGGTATTTTATTGTAGATTTATTGCATTATTAAATTCCAATGACTTTCCTCCAGCGATTTCACAAACTTGCAGCTGAATTCCGGGCATAAGTTTCATCGAAGAGAAAGAAATTTCTCCATATCAAGAACAACATGTGAAAAGGGCACACATGTATTTTGTAAGCAAACCTTTTTAAAGTCCATTTCTCGCCACCCACATGACACTTACGCAAACGATCAACATCACCGGGTAGAGAAAACTTTCCCCTTCCCGAATATGTTGTTGGTTTGCGTGGGCGACCCCCGGTTGGCGAGAAAAGGCCTACAAATGTTTGTTTACAAAAAGTTCGTATGCCCTTTTCACATGTGGCTCTTGATATGAAGTATACACGGAACCGAAAAATTACCCAAAATTAAGTTCTTTTCACTCATCTCCCATGTTCCGTTCAATAAGCTGATTTTTAGTAAACCGCTTATAGTAGTATAGACTACGGCAAAAATAATTACTTACTCGTGAGTATTTTCTACCCAAAATTAAGTTCAATTGACTAAATTTTGAGAATATCTCATATACTCACTAGCAGCTTATTGAACAATATTCATGAGAAAATCGAATCTCTCGTTCCGTTTTTGACAAGAACAAAAAGTCAGAGTGGGATGCAAAACTCAAAATTACCCAAAAGTATGTAAAAAGAACTTAAATTTAGGGTAGTTCTTTCTCTTCGATGACTTTTCTCGTGGTTCTAGAAGAAAAAAAAAATCAAAATATTGTTTTATTTCAAAGTTCGAGTGGTAGGAAATGTAATTTTTAACTACTCGAATTAAATAGTTAATTATTATAAACTTTGAAGTTTTTGCGCATTTGATGCTAGTTTTTATTAAAGATGCCTCTTCAGTTTTTATGTGTATATTATTCTGTGTTTGTGTATCGAATTGGCGTTCTAAGGCCGTTCGCAATGCTGAGTTTCAAAATTGTTTTAAACTACTCGTCAATTCTATAATTTGAAACTGTCAAAAATAAAACTGCAACACGATCAGCGCAACGCACAGTTCTAAAACATGTTTGTAATCATCAAGTTCCATAAACTTTACTGTTCTCTATGAAGTTCTCCGTTTTTTATTTGTGGAGCTCTTCGAAACATCTTCAACACATCCAAAGAAATTTGAAACAGAGTTCCATTCGTGGAAAAGCTTTTTCATCGCCCCTAAAGACAGGAACCACAGCCCGACGAAGTCTGTTGTCCATTTTTACTCAGTAAGTCTGGGAAAATAGCAAAATACTTTTTCAACGGAAATGGAGTCTTGTCGTCAGCGAAGCGTAATAATTGCAAACATCCAATGAAAAAATTGTCTTCAACTGGATTGCACTCAATAGCTTCCAACTGGAAAGCAAGTCTGTTCGTCAATGAAGCGTAGCAATTGCAAATATCCAATGAAAAAATGTCTTCAACTGGATTGCAGTCATTAGCTTCCAACTGGAAAGTCGTAGTGAAATAAATGAGAAACTTTTCAATGGAAATAAATGTCTCCAATCTGATTAGCTCTCAAATAAATCACTTCGTCCTCTTATTCAAGTTCAAAGTCTGATTTGCTGTCTGGGCCCATAACCTGTTAGCAGACAGTGCTGATAGGATTGAATCCTAACGGATTTCCTCCTCCTCAGCTCTATCGATCACCGGCAGTGGACTTGCCAACCCTAACCACAAATAGCATCCGCAAGGTGAAGCCGAACCTGTAAAAGAAGCTTTTCTCATAGAATCGGGGTGATACCACTACCCGATTATCAAAAATAAAGCATAGATCAACACGGAATAAATTCAATTAATCATCGACCTTTATTCATCTGTGTTTCATCTCAAAATTACATTTTTACATAGTTCTGGGCAACATCCTATCCTAGCTTGGTAATAGAGCACTAGTGATTGCTGTGAACATTCTGGTGTATACCATGCACCTGGTAAGCACAGTGTACACTAATCTCCTCTATCCTGCACTCTAAATATAGTTTACTTGAAATGGTTCAGAATCAACTCACACGGAAAGATTAAATTAATACTCCAACACCGCTTGGGTTTTTTAAACTCAAATTTGAGTTATTTGACCTCTGCCCGTTTCATTTCCTCTCGCTATTGTTGTCAAAAATAGAACGAAAGATTCGACTCAACCGTCTAGTTCCGTACGAGAAGCTAAAATTGAGTAATATGCGATATACCCAAATTTGAGTTAATTGAACTTAATTTTGGGTAGAAAAAATTGAAAATAACTTAGCGATGGGTAATTTTTTTTTTTGCCGTGCTTAAATGCAAACTCCTTTGAGCCGGTTTACTCAAATTTGGCTTGGGAACATGGGAGATGAGTGAAAAGAACTTAATTTTGGGTTGTTTTGAATTTCTGTGTAGGAAAGAAATTTTAAAAACTGCTACCCTCCTCAAAAGCTACCCGATAGACGTATAATTTTATTTTTTTAGTTTTTTCTTAGTTTTCGTTAAGATCTTAAGTCTAACCTTCTAACCTCTCTATGCACAACCAAATTTATAGAAAATACTTTATTCGTTAAATAAAAGCGTTTTTAAAATATTCTCCCTAAGCGGCGCCGGTGGTGTAGTCGTAAGCGTGATTACCTCTCACTCCAGCAGGCCTGTGTTCAATCACAGTCGGCGCCGCCGGGATGTTCTGAGGCATAACATCTCTGATCACGTCTTCCTTCGGAAGGGAAGTGAAGCCGTTGGTCCCCGGTTCATGAGTTGATGGGTCGACGGCTGGGTGCAATTAATGTCAACGCTGAGATGATTTCTAACGCTGCAACGCAGCTCAAATCGTCCTTCAACCCTGGACCCGATGGAGTTCCGTCTGTGTTTTTGAAGAAACATATTGCTTGCTTGTTAACTCCACTTCACCGTCTATTCCATATGTCCCTCTCCAGTGGTATATTTCCATCCTCCTGGAAATTTGCACACATGTTTCCTGTCCACAAAAAGGGAAGCAAACGAGCCGTGGATAACTATCGTGGAATTACATCGCTGAGTGCTGTTTCGTAACTATTCGAGCTTGTTATTATGGAACCGTTGCTCTCTCACAGCAAGCAGTATCTGAGTGCTGATCAACACGGGTTTACTGGCGGTCGCTCTACAACCACCAATCTGCGATGCCTCACATCCTACATTACCGATAGTATGACTGAACGGGTACAGATGGACATTATATATACCGATCTATCCGCGGCATTCGATAAGTTGAATCATGACATTGCGATTGCTAAACTCGACAGGTTTGGGGTGAGCGGTAATCTCTTGAGTTGGTTCCGTTCGTATCTTACTGGTCGCCAACTTATGGTTGCTATAGGAGATTGCAATTCAGCTAGCTTCTTTGCCACATCAGGTATACCGCAGGGAAGCCATCTGGGACCGTTGATTTTTCTACTCTACTTCAACGACGTGACTCTGGTTATCGAAGGACCTCGATTATCATATGCAGACGACCTCAAAATATTTTTACGAATTTGCACGATCGCTGACTGCCACAATCTTCAACATCAGCTTAATGTCTTCGCCAGTTGGTGTACTTTAAATCGAATGGTAGTGAACCCAGCAAAGTGCTCTGCCATAACGTTCTCACGAAAAAAAAGCAACCGATTGTATTCAGCTATGACCTGCTTGGAACGACACTCGTACGCGTGAATCAGGTGAAAGACCTGGGTGTGGTGTTGGATTCACAGCTAACATTCAGGCAACACATTCCGGGCTGGAGGATCCGGAATAGACTCAAAATCTATTTCGGATTTTCGTTTTTCTTTCGACGTCAGTTGTGGAGGAGGATGATACAGGGATCGGCATCAGAAACGACAGAGTGACATCGATACTGTGGGGTTCCTCCGGTTTTAACGAGCTGGAACTTTAAGACACTTACCTAGGTCGGTTTCCGGATCCATGACATGGATTTTTGGCGGGCCGTTTTCAGTTGGAAAAAAGGCATGGCACGCTAAAAATCGTTTACCCAAATTCTATATTGTTGAAATAAACATGCTTTTGACTTTAATTCAAACATATATATTTTTGTTGCAAACATGTTTTTAATTTATTTTGAATTATTCATATTTTTATAAAATGAACATTTATATTTTTGATTTAAATGAAAAAAATTCGGTTCCGTGTAGGTCACTGCAGCTTTTAGGCTCGTATTGTGATCAACTGTGTGTATTAGATTACGACCATAAATCCGGAGAATCGAGAATCCGAGATCTGGGCGCAATCGCCCCTACAAACAAACACGTCAATCGTCGGCCTCCCGCGAACAGAAGAACAATCCTGCAAACAAACTATAACAAATCATAGAGGAACTATTATTCTACCTGTTTGTGTTATTGGTTTTTCCAGACTGAGCCCCAATCCGCGAGAAACCGACAAATGACGTGCCCATCTACAAAAGCAACTACGCTCCAACCTCGAAGCTCTCCGGAAATATGTGATAAATCATGTAAATGTAAATGGAATACAGTAATGTCCCGATTTTGTCAACCCCCTTTTTGAAAATGTTTTCCAATGTTCTACAAAACCCATGCCCTTTTTCAGTTATCTTCTTGAAACTATTGCACCAAAGTATACTTTAAATATACCTCTTAACGAATGACGAATGAGAAAAATTTAGATTTATGATTATGTGAAATTATTGAAAGAAAAAAAATCTGAAGCGCGGAGCGGCTGACAAAATCGGGTCATTACTGTATTTAAAATAAATAAATTCATTCTTACCTTTTTATGGTTGTTTGATTATTAAGTGCTATTATTACCTGCTTAGAGTTGGTTCCTTTAAAATACTGTGTAGAATTTACCTCATTATTCCTCAGTTCTATCGATCTGTGATAGAACCACGCTCAGCATATTATCCTATAGTACGACTTGGGCTTGCACCATGCAAGTAAGTCATCTCTCGTCAAAATGATGGGATATGGGGTGATGGTGAAGGGATATAGAAAACGAATAAAAGAACTGAAAGAAAGGTATTAGTATTGGTTACATTAACCACCCCCCCCCCCCCCCACACACACACACACACACAACGAAAAAGAAAAATAGATGCACAGACAAACAGAAATAACACATTTAATATTTTTCTCCACAAAACATAGTCACTAAAACACTACCGCCATCTGTTGAGTATCATGTGATGGATAGTACGCTGAACAGATGGCGCTAGTGTGCAGACGTCAAACGCAAGGGAACCGACCGTACGCGCCACAGGTGGCGGCACCACCAACCAAAAACACCCGAATTGACCGTCAAATGCGTATTCGATGAACAACCTGTCCAACCGAGTGTTATGTCTGTTTGTCTGTGATAGATGGGTTATTAGGAAAGTACAACTACATTATAACTATTAGTGCAATGGATGAACGTTAGTTTCGGGGTCATGTTAGTGTTAGAGTTTTGTTAGTATTGACGCGTATTCAGCCCTGTCGGCCCCTCGAACACTAGTCGCAGGCAGTTGTTGTTAGGACATGCGACACTGTCACTTTATGTTAGAGGTATGACCCGTCAAGTTTCGAAGTGCAAAAAAAAAACTGTTAGAACTTTCTTATAAATTAACTTTACACTCAAAGCAAACTATTTACCTTAGCATTACAAAAGCGAATTTAAAATTACTATTTTATTTTATGATAATATTAAAATTATGATAAAACTACAATTTACGGCTCCGTGAAATTAACTCGCATGAACCTTTCAAATCAATGAACTGGAGAAAAACTACAATTTTATCAAATTGCAAAAAAAAAATCATAGCGACACTTGACAAATCATCATCAAGCCCCTCATCCTTGGACAGGGTGAGCGATGTACTCGAGGGCCTTTGATACAATATACAAAACCGATGTAATTTTCCCGATGTAATAAATTTGACGTACACGAAGCGATGTATACAATTGGATGTAATGCCAAAACGATGTACACGGCCGTTCAATGTTACTCACTGGCTGAGCAAAAATTAATAGCAATCTCTTTCTCTCACAGAAATTTCACTGTTTTAGTAAAATTGCCGTTACAGATCAGTGAGTAATAGCAGTTTAACTGGGTGAAATTTCCGTGAGAGAAAATGAAATTTCAATACAATTTTACTCAGTAACTGAGTAAGATTCAACGACCTTGCAAAGGCAAAAGTGACGAGAAAAATGTTCAAAAGACAGGAATTTTATTCAATATATGGATACCATGAGTGTATCTCGCGTTCGTTTTCAACCACCAAGATCATTTCCCCGTTGGGTCCCAGCTTGATCTGCGGTGTCGGCTGCGTTGACGGTACACTCGGGGTTTCCGGTGGTGGCATCATCGGAGCCGGAGTCGGTGAACGATATTAACTCACGCTTCGTGCTACCCGATCAACCATGCGCGGAATGTTTTCCAACGAACCTTTCTTGCTGAGTGCAGAACTGTTCATCGGATTCTTAACCGGATTGTAGTAGAACATGTCGAACATAGTAAGAGATTTTTTATCGATGTTCTGAATGTTGTTCAAACTTTCCGAAGATCCCGTTTTGCGTCCGATGCTTTCTGTGATTCCTCCTGTTTGATGTTTTTGCGAGACTTTAAACCGACATCCGAGTAGGATTTGTTGGAAGTTATCGATTCAGTTCGTATCCGCTTGCGAGGGCTATTCAGGACATTGATATATGCAAACTTGGAATCCAGTTTCTTTGGCGAATGTGGTTCATCGGTGTTGACTTCCAATGGACAATGAGGCCCAGGTGCTGGTGTCGTATGCCTAGGAGATTCTTCTATGGGTTCTAGAAATATGATAAAAGTTCCAATGGAATTAAAATTAATAAATCATAAAATAAACCTACTTGGACACTTGAATACAGACTGTGCCGCTAATGGACTAGGATAGAAACCTAAAGTACCTGAATAGCTGAAGGAGGTTGGAGAGTACAATGGTGGTTTGTCGTCTCAAACGTCAGGTAGATCCGCATCAGAGCGATAAACTTGGCAGTGTTGCGAAATTTAATATAGCATAGTAATTATATGTCATATCGCGATATTAGTGTAATATTACACAACTATTTTTTGAATGACCTATGTGCAGCTGTTCCTGTGTAATAATTATGTTATTTATATGTGAATATTACACACATGTGACGGAATGAAAAATAGTCATTTTGTTTCTGCGTAATTCGAAGCGCGATATAATATTATATCGAATTGGTGTTAATTTGCATATATTTCTCACAATTACATCTAGTTTCTTGATACGTTAGCATCATTATGTTGAGGCATATTACTTTTTTTTGCTGTGTAGGGTCCAGGTGTGGGAGCTGGCACGGAAAACAAGATCGACGGTGTGGCGCTTTATGCTATCGTTAGATTGCCAATTGACCTGTAATTGAGTGTAACTAACAGGCTTACGTATCCGGGACGGGACTTGACAATCGAGCTTCTCACTCTTATGGTGGTAAGCTCCAACCGGTATTATCCTCGGATTAAATCCCGATCAAGAATGTCCGGCTGGTTTGATGTCGACATCAGAGTTAATCAACATAATTCTGAGCAAACATTTTTCAGATCATACAAACAGGGACGGTATTAAAAGTTAATCCGAGTTGGAGCTTACCGCCATTAATGTTTTTTGAAGAATGCCCTTCTGAAAGTTGTTTGACGAAGTTGACCAATGATGCCAGGAATGTAAAATATGTTTTTCTATTTTAATTTGGATTTTATTTGGAGTTTCTACCTCAGTTTAGCAGCTTATACATCATTTTTGCTCAACACAATGAAATCAACCATAAATAAACAACAATATCCATCGCTTAAAAAACACTGCATTCAATGTTTCAACTTTCTTTTCGCAAATATGAACAATTAACAACGCCATTGACTTCAACATTGATTCTGGCATCACTACCAGCCAGATTGATGCGATCCCTCTGTTCCTTTTATTCCACGATTGCAACTGTCAAATCGACCAATCAGAAACTGGCTCGGATTTGCAAAAAATTGTGTGTGTGTGTGTGTGTGTGTGTGTGTGTGTGTGTGTGTGTGTGTGTGTGTGTGTGTGTGTGTGTGTGTGTGTGCGCATGTTTTTGTGTGTGTGCGTGTGTGTGTGCGTGTGTGTGTGTGTGTGTGTGTGTGTGTTTTTTTTTTTTTTTTTTTTTTTTTTGTGGCGAGGAGGAAACTTTCAAAAAGGCCATCGTGCCACCGCTTGACGACTGGGCGCACAGTCGCGGTGACACGGTGTGTGGGATTCTTACCGCACTAAAACCTCCTTAGACGCCTTGCCCTTTTCCCCCGGAACCACTTGTCGTATTACTTCGGAGGGGGCCGTGCATTACGCACCTCACTTTACCTCAGCTAATTGGCGCTTCCAGTTCGCTGATCGTCTCTCCAATTTGTGAGCCATTTATCTCCCAGCGTCACGTTCTACTCGGTTATCCCTGGTGGTGGATACAGTCTACTCTGACGGAGAGTTCTCCCGGCTTCGGCTTTCAGTTCGCACTTGTGTGAGCACATTACTACTTTCTAGTTGGTCTTCCCGCCATTTTCGCTGCAGCGCTGACATGATCTGCGTTACTGCTCTGCTGACGGCGTTAAAGGTGCCCTCCTCTCGACACATTTCTTCGACGACATTCTCCGTGCTAAGGGCGAGCATATCCTCTCGCACATCATCAAATCTAGGACATTCGAAAACCACGTGCTCTGGTGATTCTTCCACATTCCCACACTCCGGACAGAAGGGTGACGTTGTGTGTCCGAACCGATGCAGGTACTTCCTGAAGCAGCCATGACCAGACAGGAACTGCGTCAAGTGGAAGTTGGCTTCTCCATGCTTCCTGTTCACCCAGGTCGAAAGAGTCGGTATTAGCCTGTGTGTCCATCTACCGTTCTCTGCTGCATCCCACTCCTGCTGCCACTTAGCCATCGACTCCGTTCTCACCATTTTTCGTACTCCTCTGGTTTCTCTCGTCATATAGCACTCGTAGTCCTCCGCCAAGGTGATGCCGATTGGGATCATACCGGCGATAACGCATACTGCCTCCATCGAAATGGTTCTGTACGCACTCACGACTCGCATGGCCATGAGCCGGAACGTACTGCTCAATTTCCTTTGGTTCTGCTTCGTTTTCAGCGCTTCAATCCAGGCTGGACCTCCGTACCTTAGTATTGATGAGGAAACACTAGCCAGAAGACGTCTCTTGCTGCTGCTTGGACCAGAATTGTTCGGCATGATTCTGGCTATTGCGTTGATGACCTTCGTCGCCTTCTCGCAAGCATATTCGATGTGGCTATTAAAGTTTAGCCGGTCGTCGATCATCACTCCCAGATACTTAAGCATGCGCTTCGAAGCAATGGTGTGCTCTCCAACGGTAATTTCTGCCCGCTGCACTGCTTTGCAGTTACTGACCAACATCACTTCTGTTTTGTGGTGGGCTATCTGCAGCTTCGCTCCTTGCATCCAGTTACCAATCGTATCCATCGCCTCAGCCGCCAACATTTCCACTTCTTCCAGCGTCTCACCGGTTTCCGTCAAGACGACATCGTCCGCAAAGCCAACGATCTCAACTCCTTTGGGCAGCTTGAGCGTCAGCACGCCATTGTACATTCCGTTCCACAGCGTGGGACCTAGAATGGAGCCTTGGGGAACCCCCGCCGTGATTCTAAGCGATTTCTGCCCCGTGTCTGTCACGTAGACAAGGACCCGGTTCTGGAAATAACTACTTAGAATCCTGCAGAGGTAGCCTGGAACCCTCATTCTATGGAGCGCCTTGGCGATGGCCTCCCAGCTGGCGCTATTGAATGCATTCTTGACATCGATCGTAATCACGGCGCAGTATCGATTTCCTCTCCGCTTCTGTTTGGAAGCTTTCTCGGCTCTGTCAATCACTGTCCGAATTGCATCCACCGTCGATCTCCCTTTCCGGAATCCAAACTGTCTCTCCGACAATCCGTGTTCACTCTCCGTGCATTTCGTCAGCCTGTTGAGGATGATCCTCTCTAAGAGCTTTCCTACAGTATCCAGCAAGCATATTGGCCTATACGATGCAGGATCCCCCGGCGGTTTTCCGGGCTTCGGCAACAGCACAAGCTTTTGTACCTTCCACCTATCAGGGAACTGACCATCGTCCAGACATTTCTGCAGCACCATCCTGAACATGTCCGGGAACGTCTGGATCGCCGCCTTCAACGCCACGTTGGGAATTCCATCCTGGCCGGGAGCTTTATTCGCTTTCAACCCTTTCGCTGCTGCTATGAGTTCCTCGTTGGAGACTTGTTCAACGTTGTCTTCATCTACCTCGCCATATGGTGTAGGTGGCCAGTTCGTTGGGTCATGCTGTGGGAAAAGTCCCTCCACGATGACTTTCAGCTTGTTGTGACACATTTCAACCGGCATCGTTGGGCCTCTGATCTTCGCCATCGCAACTCGGTATGCGTTGCCCCAGGGGTTGGCATCGGCATCGCGGCACAACTCCTTGAAACTATTTGACTTGCTCAGCTTTATCTTTCGTTTCAGTGCAGCCCTGGCCTCTCGGAACACCACCCTGCGCTCCTCTCTGTCTGCTTCTGTTCTTGCTCTCTGAGCACGCCTTCTGGCTAGAAGACAAGTAGCACGGAGGGTGCTAATTTCCTCGTTCCACCAGTAGGCTGGACGCCGCCTGTTCGTTGGCTCCAGTTTTCTCGGCATAGTTGTGTCACATGCCCTTGCTAATAATTCGGTCAACTCATTCGCGCTTAGGCCCGGGACGCTGTTGTCTACCCTTAGAGCTTCGATGAAGAGATCCTTATTGAATGCCTTCGTCTTCCACTTCCGCTCGCTTACTTTCGTCCTCCGCATTTCCACCGGTGTTCGTTCGCCGATACTGTACCGGATCGCCTGATGGTCACTATGGGTGTACTCCTCGCACACCGTCCAGTTCATATTTGCCATTAGCGACGTACTGCAGAAAGTAACGTCGATAATGGATTCCCTACCATCTTTGCGGAAGGTGCTGATGGTTCCTTCGTTGGCCAGACTGACGTTCAACTTTGCCAGAGCTTCCAGCAGGCTATACCCTCTTGCGTTGGTACATCTGCTCCCCCAATCCACTGCCCAAGCATTGAAGTCTCCTGCGATGACGACTGGTCTCCGTCCAATGAGCTCTTCGGTGAGCCCATCTAGCATCTGGTGGAACTGCTCAATTGTCCATCTCGGGGGTGCGTAGCAACTACATACAAAGATTCCATTGATTTTGGCGATCACGAAACCTTCATATGAGCTTGCCACCACTTGTTGTATGGGATACCTGCCCATGACTTGTATGGCCGCCATTCCTGCTCTATCCGCCACCCAGTTACCATTATCGAGAGGGACTCGGTATGGCTCTGCAATGATTGCAACGTCGCACTTTGTTTCCGTTGTTGACTGCCACAACAGTTGCTGTGCTGTGTTACAATGATTGAGATTTATTTGGGTTACCTTCATTATTGCTGGCCCACCATCGCCTTCTTGAACTCAGGGCACCTGAAACTTCCCGTCACATGGCCATTTCCGTCCTCCTTTTTGCAGAGCATGCACCTCGGTTGCTTTGTACAGTCTTTTGCAACGTGCCCCTTCTCTCCGCATTTCCTGCACAGATCAGATCTGTCAGGGCCTTTGCAGTGTCTCACCTGGTGACCGAAGCTCATGCATTTGTAGCATCTCTCCATTTTCTTAGATACCCGAGGAATAGCTTTCAACGGGCACACTGACCACCCAACCTTGATTCGGCCAGTCTTCAGCAGCTCGTTAGCTGCGTCCGAAGAAAGTCGCATCGACGCCGTCTGCGTGCCACCATACGCCTTTCTCAACCGAATTGCCATCGGTACGTCTCCCAGGTTGCATTGCACCTTTAGCGCACTTTTCAACTCGTCTTCTGTTGTGATCTCGTCCAGATCCCTGCACTCGACCACTGACTCCTGGGATAAGGCTCTTACGTTCGCCGTCTCGCCAAGAGATTTTTCCACGAGCTCCTTAAAAGCTGAGCTCTTAACCGTAGGGTCCCTTTTCAGCTCGAATAGCATCTCGCCTTTCTGGGTTCGCCTGGTTTTCACCACATTCTCGCCTAAGTGTTTCAACTCCGGATCATCTCTCACTTTCCGGAGGAGTGCTGCGTAGGACGTTTTGTCCTTCGCCTCAACAACCAGAGCGTCACCCTTGCTTCTCTCCCTACGAGGCCTAGGATTCTCCTTATTCTTCCTGTCTTCCTTCTTCTTCTCTTCCTTCTTCCTCGCTTCTTCTTCCTTCCTCCTCGCTTCCTCTTCCTTCTTCCTCACTTCATCTTCCTTCTGTTTTTTCTTCCTCTCCTTCTGGTTCTCGACTTTACGCCACGCACCATTTTCTCCCATCTCCTTGATGCCTTCCTCGTCGTCCCTGCGTTTTTTGGGCTCCTCCTCATCTCCTGGCGTGTCCCTATCTCTCTTTTCAGGACGTGGATTTGTGGGTCCCTTCGGAGTCTCATGTGCTTGAGCCAGTCTTATGCTCTCCTTGGCCTCCAGCAGAGCCTTTTCGGCATTTTCGGCCCTTTTTCTCCACTCTTGACATTCCCGATCTGCCACTGTTATGCCGGATTTGATACCGGTCACAAGTTGCTTGATCTCTTTGTGTACGTTGTTTTTATCCTTCACGAACACATAGAGATCATCGATCTTCCTCCTGACCTCCGTCATTTTGGTTCTCCCGAGCTGCAGTTCTTGGGATTTGCTACTACTGGATATTGGTGTGAATATCTGGCTTAGCCCAACGCCTGGCTGCTCTTCTTGAAACTTACTGCTGCTGCTGGAACTCGCAGTGACCCGCAGGTTCGACACTGGTGATCTCTGCAATATCCCACTCCTTGCGAACACGTTTGCTCCTCCGTTTTCACTGTCTGGCGTATTGCCGTCGTTCTTCATATTTTTTTTGGTTTTTTCTTTTTCTTCATTTTTATTTTTTTCTCCAATTTTATCCATTCTGATGGGTCCCCCCTTCGGGCCGCTATCTCCACTCGTTGTATGTAGTCTCCTATCGTGATCCCATGGTTATCTATGCAAGCAGGGAGGCCATGCTAGGGTTGACACGGTCCTTCATGGGGGCCGTGTTCAGAGCCAGATCGGCGTAAGTCAGGAATGTTACATCTGAGCCTACTACTCACCAATCACCAATTGGTGACGAGTTTTGAACGTATCCGGAGGCCTGCCAAGGTTTTACCGGGACGGGGGCAGCCGCACTATTAGCCCACTCGCCATTTCAAGAAGGTGTCACCCTTCTTTACTTAGGGAGCAGAATAGCACGACTGTCAGCCCTGTAGCGTGGTATCCAATCCATTGTGCCGTGTCGTGTCCATAGTTCCATGCCGTATCCAGTATGCCGTAATAAGGATCTTACTGGCGTCGATCCTAATGTGCCGGTTGGCACTCCTGCGGGTTGACGAAGCATTTCCTCTATCGCCGTGTTATGGTTACCGCGCCAGTGTTCGCGTCGCACCCCCTCACTTTGCTATTGTCAGAAGGACAACATTGCCCAGGCTACACCACGGGGAACAATTAACAACGCCATTGACTTCAACATTGATTCTGGCATCACTACCAGCCAGATTGATGCGATCCCTCTGTTCCTTTTATTCCACGATTGCAACTGTCAAATCGACCAATCAGTA
Source organism: Ochlerotatus camptorhynchus (assembly GCF_037179485.1). Lineage (NCBI taxonomy): Eukaryota > Metazoa > Arthropoda > Insecta > Diptera > Culicidae > Ochlerotatus > Ochlerotatus camptorhynchus. The sequence goes on from NW_027040907.1 coordinate 29,945, forward strand.
ACTGGCTCGGATTTGCAGAAAATTGTGTGTGTGTGTGTGTGTGTGTGTGTGTGTGTGTGTGTGTGTGTGTGTGTGTGTGTATGTGTTTTTTTTTTTTTTTTTTTTTTATAGTAAGGTTTAGGAAAGCTTCAAGAAGCCTGGCCTGTAGTGAAGGTGGCACGGTGTGGTATCCACTAGTTGCCTAGTGCAGCTCCACTAAAACCCATTCCTTACTCTCTCCTCTGCCTGGATCCCCCCGGGACCACTGTGAAGCGACTACTTCGGGGGGTGGCTGTGCTCATGCACTTGTCGTACTCTCAGCGCTAGCTGGCGTTGCTAGATCGCTGCTCTTCTCTCCATTTACGCTGCAGCTCTGACATAATCTGTGTGACTGCCCTGCTGACGGCATTCCAAGAGTCCTCCTCTCGACACATTTCATCAACGACATTCTCCACGTTAAGGACGGGCATCTCCGTTCGCACTGCCTCGAACCTTGGACAGTCAAAGACCACATGCTCCGGCGTTTCATCGACGTTGCCACACTCCGGACAGAGGGGTGACGCTGCGTGTCCGAACCGATGCAGGTATTTCCTGAAGCAGCCGTGGCCAGACAGGAACTGCGTTAGGTGGAAATTGACTTCTCCGTGTTTTCTGTTCACCCAGGTCGAAAGAATCGGTATTAGTCTATGTGTCCATCTACCGTTCTCCGTCGTGTTCCACTCCTGTTGCCACTTAGCCAATGACTCCACTCTCACAACTTTCCGTACTCTTCCGGCTTCTCTCTGCCTGTAGCACTCACTGTCCTCCGCCAGGGTGATGCCGATAGGGATCATACCGGCGATAACGCATACTGCTTCCGACGAGATGGTTCTGTACGCACTCACGACTCGCATGGCCATGAGCCGGAACGTACTGCTCAGTTTCCTTTGGTTCTGCTTCGTTTCCAGCGCTGGAACCCAGGCTGGACCTCCATATCTCAGTATCGATGATGACACGCTGGCCAGAAGACGCCTCTTGCTACTGCTGGGACCAGCGTTGTTCGGCATGATTCTAGCTATCGCGTTGATGGCCTTCGAAGCCTTCTCACAGGCATATTCGACGTGGTTGTTGAAGTTTAGCCGGTCATCGATCATCACTCCCAGGTATTTTAACACACGCTTCGAGGCTATGGTGTGCTCCCCGACGGTGATTTCCGCCCGCTGTACCGCTTTACAGTTACTGACCAATAATACTTCCGTTTTGTGGTGGGCTATTTGCAGCTTCGCTCCTTTCATCCAGTTACCAATCATGTCGATTGCCTCGGTTGACAACACTTCCATCTCTTCCAGCGTCTCGCCTGTTACCGTCAAGACGACGTCGTCCGCAAAGCCAACGATCTCAACTCCTTTGGGCAGTTTCAGCGTTAGCACGCCGTTGTACATCCCGTTCCAGAGCGTTGGACCAAGGATGGAGCCTTGTGGAACTCCCGCTGTGATCCTAATCGATCTCTGTCCCATGTCTGTCTCGTAGACCAGAACCCGGTTCTGGAAATAACTCCTCAGGATCCTGCACAGGTAGTCAGGGACCCTCATTCTATGCAGTGCTTCGGCGATGGCCTCCCAGCTGGCGCTGTTGAACGCATTCTTGACGTCGATCGTTATGACGGCGCAATATCGATCTCCTCTCCGCTTCTGTTTGGACGCCTTTTCAGCTCTCTCGACCACTGTCCGAATTGCATCCACCGTCGATCTCCCTTTCCGGAATCCGAACTGCCTCTCCGACAATCCGTGCTCACTCTCCGTGTATTTCGTCAGCCTGTTTAGGATGATCCTCTCCAAGAGTTTTCCGAGTGTATCCAGCAGGCATATAGGCCTGTATGATGCTGGATCCCCCGGCGGTTTTCCTGGTTTCGGCAGCAACACTAGCTTCTGTATCTTCCACCTGTCAGGGAAGTGACCCTCGTTCAGGCATTTCTGCAGCACCATCCTGAACATGTCCGGGGATGACTGGATCGCCGCTTTCAACGCTACGTTGGGGATTCCATCCGGACCGGGAGCTTTCTTCACCTTCAATCCTTTCGCCACTACTACGAGCTCCTCGTTGGTGATTTCGACGTTATCTCCCTCTCTTTCTCCGTACGGTGTAGGTGGCCAGGTTGTTGGGTCGTGCTTCGGGAAAAGTCCTTCCACGATGACTTTCAGCTTCTCTGGGCACATTTCAGCGGGCATCGTTGGACCTCTGATCTTCGCCATCACGACTCGGTATGCGTCGCCCCAGGGGTTGGCATCAGCGTCTTGACACAGCTCCTTAAAACAGTTTGACTTGCTCTGCTTAATCACTCGTTTAAAAGCGGCCCTGGCCGCTCGAAACACTTCTCTTCGTTCCTCTCTGTCTGCTTCCGTTCTTGCTCTCTGAACACGTCTTCTGGCTCTGAGACAACTAGCGCGGAGAGTACTAAGTGCCTCGTTCCACCAGTAGACTGGACGCCGTCTGTTATTTGGCTCCAGTTTCCTCGGCATGGTCGTGTCACATGCTCTCACTAACGTTTCTGTCAGCTCGTCCGCATTGAGATCTACGGGACTCCCATCCACACGAAGTGCCTCAACGAACAAATCCTTGTCGAAAGCTTTCGTCTTCCACTTTCGGTCACAAGTTCTCGTCCTCCGTACTGCCACAGTATTCCGTTGACCGATGCCATATCGTATCGCCTGATGGTCGCTATGGGTATATCCTTCGCACACTCTCCAATCCATGTTTGCCATCAGCGACGGACTGCAGAAAGTAACGTCGATAATGGATTCTCGGCCATCTCTGCGAAAAGTGCTGCTGGTGCCTTTATTGGCCAGCATAACTTCCAGTTTTGCCAGAGCTTCCAGCAGACTGTGCCCTCTTGCATTGGAACACCTGCTTCCCCACTCCACTGCCCAAGCATTGAAGTCTCCTCCGATGACTACCGGTCGTCGTCCGACCAGCTCTTCGGTAAGTCCATCAAGCATCTCGTAGAACTTCTCAATCGTCCATCTGGGGGGTGCGTAACAACTACACATGAAGATTCCGTTGATTTTGGCGATGACGAAGCCTTCGTATGAGCTCGCAACCACTTCTTGAATGGGGTATCTGCCCATAACTTGTATAGCTGCCATCCCAGCTCTATCCGCAACCCAGTTACCGTTATCGGGAGGGACTCGATACGGTTCCGCAATGATTGCAACGTCGCACTTTGTTTCTGTTGTCGACTGCCACAACAGTTGCTGAGCAATGTCGCAATGATTGAGGTTTATTTGGGTTACCTCCATTACTGTTGGCCTGCCATCGCCTTTTTGTATGCTAGGCATTTGAAGCCTCCCGTCGTATGATCGTTACCGTCCTCTTTTTTGCAGAGCATACACCTCGGATGCTTCGTGCAGCCTCTTGCAATATGGCCTTTCTCTCCGCATTTCCTGCACAGATCAGATCTGTCAGGGCCATTGCAGTTCCTCGCCTGGTGACCGAATCCCATGCACTTGAAGCATCGCTCCAATTGCTTGGTAACCCGAGGAGTGGCTTTCAGCGAGCACAATGACCAGCCAACCTTGACCTTGCCCGTCTCCAACAGCTTATTCGCTGCAGCTGTCGAAAGCCGTATAACCGCCGTTTGCATGCCGCCGTACGCCTTCCTCATGCGGATTGACATCGGGACATCTCCCAGATCGCAGTGCACTCTCAACGCACTTCTTAGCTCCTCTTCTGTGGTGATCTCGTCCAGGTCCCTGCACTCGACCACTGTCTCCTGGGATAGAGCTCTTACGCTCGCCCCTTCGCCAAGAGACTTTTCGACGAGCTCCTTGAAGGCTGAGCTCTTGATAGCAGGATCCTTCTTCAGCTCAAAGAGGATCTCGCCTTTCTGGGTTCGCCTGGTTTTCACCACGTTCTCTCCTAGTTGCTTCAACTCCGGATCCTCTCGTACCTTCCGGAGGAGTGCTGCATACGACGTTTTGTCCTTAGCTTCGACGATCAGAGCATCGCCCTTACTTCGCTCCCGACGAGTCCTGGGTATCACCTTCTTCTGTTCAGCTTTCTTCTTCATGTCTTTTTCCTTCCGTTTTTTCCACTTCTCCTTTGGCTTCTCGACGGTACGCCAGCCTTCCTCCTTGTTGTCTTCTTTGTCGTTCTTGACTTTTTTCAACTCCTCTTCCTCTCCTGGAGTTTCCCTTTTCCTCTTCTCCGAGCGTGGATTTCGAGGTCCCTTTGGCGTCTCCTGTATTTCAGCTGCTGCTTTCTCCTTGGCCTCGATCAGTGCCCTTTCGGCAGTTACGGACCTCGTCCTCAGCGCATCCTGTTCACGTTCGGCAGCAATAATGGCGGATTTGATGCCCGTCACCATTTCCTTTATTGCCTTGTGGACGTTGCTCTTATCCTTGATGAAGTCATGGAGTTCATTGATCCTCCTCCTGACCTCCATCAATTTGGTCTTCCCAAGCTGCAATCCTTCTTGGGGTGTGCTACTGCTGGATTTCGGTGTGAACACCTGGCTTAGCATAAGACCTAGCTCTCCTTGGTGTCCTTGCTGCTCACCTTGGGGCTTACTGCTGCTGTTGGAACTCGCTGTTGCCTCCAGGTTCAACACTGGTGATCTCTGCAATATCCCGCTCCTTGCGAACACGTTCGCTCCTCCGTTTTCAGTTTCTGGCGTCTTGCCGTCGTCCTTCATATTTTTTTGGGTTTTCTCATTTTCTTCTTTTTTGTTTTTTTCTCCGTTTTTCTCCATTCTGTTGGGTCCCCCCTCCGGGCCGCTATCTCCACTCGTTGTATGTAGTCGCCTATCGTGATCCCATGGTTATCTATGCAAGCAGGGAGGCCATGCTAGGGTTGACACGGTCCTTCATGGGGGCCGTGTTCAGAGCCAGATCGGCGTAAGTCAGGAATGTTACATCTGAGTCTACTACTCACCAATCACCAATTGGTGACGAGTTTTGAACGTATCCGGAGGCCTGCCAAGGTTTTACCGGGACGGGGGCAGCCGCACTATTAGCCCACTCGCCATTTCAAGAAGGTGTCACCCTTCTTTACTTAGGGAGCAGAATAGCACGACTGTCAGCCCTGTAGCGTGGTATCCAATCCATTGTACCGTGTCGTGTCCATAGTTCCATGCCGTATCCAGTATGCCATAATAAGGATCTTACTGGCGTCGATCCTAATGTGCCGGTTGGCACTCCTGCGGGTTGACGAAGCATTTCCTCGATCGCCGTGTTATGGTTACCGCGCCAGTGTTCGCGTCGCACCCCCTCACTTTGCTATTGTCAGAAGGACAACATTGCCCAGGCTACACCACGGGGAGGTGTGAGGTAGGAACTTGTGAGGACCAGAGCTAGGTTGTCAACTCACCATTTGTAGCCCCGTGTGTGTATGTGTGTGTGTGTGTGTGTGTGTGTATGTATGTGTGTGTGTGTGTGTGTGTGTGTGTGTGTGTGTGTGTGTGTATGTGTGTGTGTTTGTGCATGTGTGTGTGCATGTGTGTGTGTGTGTGTGTGTGTGTGTGTGTGTGTGTGTGTGTGTGTGTGTGCATGTGTGTGTGCATGTGTGTGTGTGTGTGTGTGTGTGTGTGTGTCTGTGAGTGTGTGTGTGTGTATGTGTGTGTGTGTTTGTGTGTGCGTGTGTGTGTGCATGTGTTTGTGTGTGTGCGTGTGTGCGTGCATAAGTTTGTGTGTGTGTGTGTGTGTGTGTGTGTGTGTGTGTGTGTGTGTGTGTGTGTGTGTGTGTGTGTGTGTGTGTGTGTGTGTGTGTGTTTGTGTTTGTGTGTGTGTGTGTGACTTTTTTTTTTTTTTTTTTTTTTTTTTTTTTTTTACAGTAAGGTTTAGGACAGCTTTAAGAAGCCTGGCCTGTAGTGAAGGTGGCACGGTGTGGTATCCTGTGAAGCGACTACTTCGGGGGTGGCTGTGCTCATGCACTTGTCGTACTCTCAGCGCTAGCTGGCGTTGCTAGATCGCTGCTTTTCTCTCCATTTACGCTGCAGCTCTGACATAATCTGCGTGACTGCCCTGCTGACGGCATTCCAAGCGTCTTCCTCTCGACACATTTCATCGACGACATTCTCCACGTTAAGGACGGGCATCTCCGTTCGCACTGCGTCGAACCTTGGACAGTCAAAGACCACATGCTCCGGCGTTTCATCGACGTTGCCACACTCCGGACAGAGGGGTGACGCTGCGTGTCCGAACCGATGCAGGTATTTCCTGAAGCAGCCGTGGCCAGACAGGAACTGCGTTAGGTGGAAATTGACTTCTCCGTGTTTTCTGTTCACCCAGGTCGAAAGAATCGGTATTAGTCTATGTGTCCATCTACCGTTCTCCGTCGTGTTCCACTCCTGTTGCCACTTAGCCAATGACTCCACTCTCACAACTTTCCGTACTCTTCCGGCTTCTCTCTGCCTGTAGCACTCGCTGTCCTCCGCCAGGGTGATGCCGATAGGGATCATACCGGCGATAACGCATACTGCTTCCGACGAGATGGTTCTGTACGCACTCACGACTCGCATGGCCATGAGCCGGAACGTACTGCTCAGTTTCCTTTGGTTCTGCTTCGTTTCCAGCGCGGGAACCCAGGCTGGACCTCCATATCTCAGTATCGATGATGACACGCTGGCCAGAAGACGCCTCTTGCTACTGCTGGGACCAGCGTTGTTCGGCATGATTTTAGCTATCGCGTTGATGGCCTTCGAAGCCTTCTCACAGGCATATTCGACGTGGCTGTTGAAGTTTAGCCGGTCATCGATCATCACTCCCAGGTATTTTAACACACGCTTCGAGGCTATGGTGTGCTCCCCGACGGTGATTTCTGCCCGCTGTACCGCTTTACAGTTACTGACCAATAACACTTCCGTTTTGTGGTGGGCTATTTGCAGCTTCGCTCCTTTCATCCAGTTACCAATCATGTCGATTGCCTCGGTTGACAACACTTCCACCTCTTCCAGCGTCTCGCCTGTTACCGTCAGGACGACGTCGTCCGCAAAGCCAACGATCTCAACTCCTTTGGGTAGTTTCAGCGTTAGCACGCCGTTGTACATCCCGTTCCAGAGCGTTGGACCAAGGATGGAGCCTTGTGGAACTCCCGCTGTGATCCTAATCGATCTCTGTCCCATGTCTGTCTCGTAGACCAGAACCCGGTTCTGGAAATAACTCCTCAGGATCCTGCACGGGTAGTCAGGGACCCTCATTCCATGCAGTGCTTCGGTGATGGCCTCCCAGCTGGCGCTGTTGAACGCATTCTTGACGTCGATCGTTATCACGGCGCAATATCGATCTCCTCTCCGCTTTTGTTTGGACGCCTTTTCAGCTCTCTCGACCACTGTCCGAATTGCATCCACCGTCGATCTCCCTTTCCGGAATCCGAACTGCCTCTCCGACAATCCGTGCTCACTCTCCGTGTATTTCGTCAGCCTGTTTAGGATGATCCTCTCCAAGAGTTTTCCGAGTGTATCCAGCAGGCATATAGGCCTGTATGATGCTGGATCCCCCGGCGGTTTTCCTGGTTTCGGCAGCAACACTAGCTTCTGTATCTTCCACCTGTCAGGGAAGTGACCCTCGTTCAGGCATTTCTGCAGCACCATCCTGAACATGTCCGGGGATGACTGGATCGCCGCTTTCAACGCTACATTGGGGATTCCATCCGGACCGGGAGCTTTCTTCACCTTCAATCCTTTCGCCACTACTACGAGCTCCTCGTTGGTGATTTCGACGTTATCTCCCTCTCCTTCTCCGTACGGTGTAGGTGGCCAGGTTGTTGGGTCGTGCTTCGGGAAAAGTCCTTCCACGATGACTTTCAGCTTCTCTGGGCACATTTCAGCGGGCATCGTTGGACCTCTGATCTTCGCCATCACGACTCGGTATGCGTCGCCCCAGGGGTTGGCATCAGCGTCTCGACACAGCTCCTTAAAACAGTTCGACTTGCTCTGCTTAATAACTCGTTTAAAAGCGGCCCTGGCCGCTCGAAACACTTCTCTTCGTTCCTCTCTGTCTGCTTCCGTTCTTGCTCTCTGAACACGTCTTCTGGCTCTGAGACAACTAGCGCGGAGAGTGCTAAGTGCCTAGTTCCACCAGTAGACTGGACGCCGTCTGTTATTTGGCTTCAGTTTCCTCGGCATGGTCGTGTCACATGCTCTCACTAACGTTTCTGTCAGCTCGTCCGCATTTAGATCTACGGGACTCCCGTCCACACGAAGTGCCTCAACGAACAAATCCTTGTCGAAAGCTTTCGTCTTCCACTTTCGGTCACAAGTTCTCGTCCTCCGTACTGCCACAGTATTCCGTTGACCGATGCCATATCGTATCGCCTGATGGTCGCTATGGGTATATCCTTCGCACACTCTCCAATCCATGTTTGCCATCAGCGACGGACTGCAGAAAGTAACGTCGATAATGGATTCTCGGCCATCTCTGCGAAAAGTGCTGCTGGTGCCTTTATTGGCCAGCATAACTTCCAGTTTTGCCAGAGCTTCCAACAGACTGTGCCCTCTTGCATTGGAACACCTGCTTCCCCACTCCACTGCCCAAGCATTGAAGTCTCCTCCGATGGCTACCGGTCGTCGTCCGACCAGCTCTTCGGTAAGTCCATCAAGCATCTCGTGGAACTTCTCCATCGTCCATCTGGGGGGTGCGTAACAACTACACATGAAGATTCCGTTGATTTTGGCGATCACGAAGCCTTCGTATGAGCTCGCAACCACTTCTTGAATGGGGTATCTGCCCATAACTTGTATAGCTGCCATCCCAGCTCTATCCGCAACCCAGTTACCGTTATCGGGAGGGACTCGATACGGTTCCGCAATGATTGCAACGTCGCACTTTGTTTCTGTTGTCGACTGCCACAACAGTTGCTGAGCAATGTCGCAATGATTGAGGTTTATTTGGGTTACCTCTATTACTGCTGGCCTGCCATCGCCTTTTTGTATGCTAGGCATTTGAAGCCTCCCGTCGTATGATCGTTACCGTCCTCTTTTTTGCAGAGCATACACCTCGGATGCTTCGTGCAGCCTCTTGCAATATGGTCTTTCTCTCCGCATTTCCTGCACAGATCAGATCTGTCAGGGCCATTGCAGTTCCTCGCCTGGTGACCGAATCCCATGCACTTGAAGCATCGCTCCAATTGCTTGGTAACCCGAGGAGTGGCTTTCAGCGAGCACAATGACCAGCCAACCTTGACCTTGCCCGTCTCCAACAGCTTATTCGCTGCAACTGTCGAAAGCCGTATAACCGCCGTTTGCATGCCGCCGTACGCCTTGCTCATGCGGATTGACATCGGGACATCTCCCAGATCGCAATGCACTCTCAACGCACTTCTTAGCTCCTCTTCTGTGGTGATCTCGTCCAGGTCCCTGCACTCGACCACTGTGTCCTGGGATAGAGCTCTTACGCTCGCCCCTTCGCCAAGAGACTTTTCAACGAGCTCCTTGTAGGCTGAGCTCTTGATAGCAGGATCCTTCTTCAGCTCAAAGAGGATCTCGCCTTTCTGGGTTCGCCTGGTTTTCACCACGTTCTCTTCTAGTTGCTTCAACTCCGGATCCTCTCGTACCTTCCGGAGGAGTGCTGCATACGACGTTTTGTCCTTAGCTTCGACGATCAGAGCATCGCCCTTACTTCGCTCCCGACGAGTCCTGGGTATCTCCTTCTTCTGTTCAGCTTTCTTCTTCACGTCTTTTTCCTTCCGTTTTTTCCACTTCTCCTTCGGCTTCTCGACGGTACGCCAGCCTTCCTCCTTGTTGTCTTCTTTGTCGTTCTTGACTTTTTTCAACTCCTCTTCCTCTCCTGGAGTTTCCCTTTTCCTCTTCTCCGAGTGTGGATTTCGAGGTCCCTTTGGCGTCTCCTGTATTTCAGCTGCTGCTTTCTCCTTGGCCTCGATCAGTGCCCTTTCGGCAGTTACGGACCTCGTCCTCAGCGCATCCTGTTCACGTTCGGCAGCAATAATGGCGGATTTGATGCCCGTCACCATTTCCTTTATTGCCTTGTGGACGTTGCTCTTATCCTTGATGAAGTCATGGAGTTCATTGATCCTCCTCCTGACCTCCATCAATTGGGTCTTCCCAAGCTGCAATCCTTCTTGGGGTGTGCTACTGCTGGATTTCGGTGTGAACACCTGGTTTAGCATAAGACCTAGCTCTCCTTGGTGTCCTTGCTGCTCACCTTGGGGCTTACTGCTGCTGTTGGAACTCGCTGTTGCCTCCAGGTTCAACACTGGTGATCTCTGCAATCTCTGCTCCTTGCGAACACGTTCGCTCCTCCGTTTTCAATTTCTGGCGTCATGCCGTCGTCCTTCATATTTTTTTGGGTTTTCTCATTTTCTTCTTTTTTGTTTTTTTTTGTGTGTGTGTGTGTGGGTGAGTGAGTGTGTGAGTGTGTTTTTTTTTTTTTTTTTTTTTGGCAAGGAGGAAACCTTCAAAAAGGCCATCGTGCCACCGCTTGACGACTGGGCGCACAGTCGCGGTGACACGGTGTGTGGGATTCTTACCGCACTAAAACCTCCTTAGACGCCTTGCCCTTTTCCCCCGGAACCACTTGTCGTATTACTTCGGAGGGGGCCGTGCATTACGCACCTCACTTTACCTCAGCTAATTGGCGCTTCCAGTTCGCTGATCGTCTCTCCAATTTGTGAGCCATTTATCTCCCAGCGTCACGTTCTACTCGGTTATCCCTGGTGGTGGATACAGCCTACTCTGACGGAGAGTTCTCCCGGCTTCGGCTTTCAGTTCGCACTTGTGTGAGCACATTACTACTTTCTAGTTGGTCTTCCCGCCATTTTCGCTGCAGCGCTGACATGATCTGCGTTACTGCTCTGCTGACGGCGTTAAAGGTGCCCTCCTCTCGACACATTTCTTCGACGACATTCTCCGTGCTAAGGGCGAGCATATCCTCTCGCACATCATCAAATCTAGGACATTCGAAGACCACGTGCTCTGGTGATTCTTCCACATTCCCACACTCCGGACAGAAGGGTGACGTTGTGTGTCCGAACCGATGCAGGTACTTCCTGAAGCAGCCATGACCAGACAGGAACTGCGTCAAGTGGAAGTTGACTTCTCCATGCTTCCTGTTTACCCAGGTCGAAAGAGTCGGTATTAGCCTGTGTGTCCATCTACCGTTCTCTGCTGCATCCCACTCCTGCTGCCACTTAGCCATCGACTCCGTTCTCACCATTTTTCGTACTCCTCTGGTTTCTCTCGTCATATAGCACTCGTAGTCCTCCGCCAAGGTGATGCCGATTGGGATCATACCGGCGATAACGCATACTGCCTCCATCGAAATGGTTCTGTACGCACTCACGACTCGCATGGCCATGAGCCGGAACGTACTGCTCAATTTCCTTTGGTTCTGCTTCGTTTTCAGCGCTTCAATCCAGGCTGGACCTCCGTACCTTAGTATTGATGAGGAAACACTAGCCAGAAGACGTCTCTTGCTGCTGCTTGGACCAGAATTGTTCGGCATGATTCTGGCTATTGCGTTGATGACCTTCGTCGCCTTCTCGCAAGCATATTCGATGTGGCTATTAAAGTTTAGCCGGTCGTCGATCATCACTCCCAGATACTTAAGCATGCGCTTCGAAGCAATGGTGTGCTCTCCAACGGTAATTTCTGCCCGCTGCACTGCTTTGCAGTTACTGACCAACATCACTTCTGTTTTGTGGTGGGCTATCTGCAGCTTCGCTCCTTGCATCCAGTTACCAATCGTATCCATCGCCTCAGCCGCCAACATTTCCACTTCTTCCAGCGTCTCACCGGTTACCGTCAAGACGACATCGTCCGCAAAGCCAACGATCTCAACTCCTTTGGGCAGCTTGAGCGTCAGCACGCCATTGTACATTCCGTTCCACAGCGTGGGACCTAGAATGGAGCCTTGGGGAACCCCCGCCGTGGTTCTAAGTGATTTCTGCCCCGTGTCTGTCACGTAGACAAGGACCCGGTTCTGGAAATAACTACTTAGAATCCTGCAGAGGTAGCCTGGAACCCTCATTCTATGGAGCGCCTTGGCGATGGCCTCCCAGCTGGCGCTATTGAATGCATTCTTGACATCGATCGTAATCACGGCGCAGTATCGATTTCCTCTCCGCTTCTGTTTGGAAGCTTTCTCGGCTCTGTCAATCACTGTCCGAATTGCATCCACCGTCGATCTCCCTTTCCGGAATCCAAACTGTCTCTCCGACAATCCGTGTTCACTCTCCGTGCATTTCGTCAGCCTGTTGAGGATGATCCTCTCTAAGAGCTTTCCTACAGTATCCAGCAAGCATATTGGCCTATACGATGCAGGATCCCCCGGCGGTTTTCCGGGCTTCTGCAACAGCACAAGCTTTTGTACCTTCCACCTATCAGGGAACTGACCATCGTCCAGACATTTCTGCAGCACCATCCTGAACATGTCCGGGAACGTCTGGATCGCCGCCTTCAACGCCACGTTGGGAATTCCATCCGGGCCGGGAGCTTTATTCGCTTTCAACCCTTTCGCTGCTGCTATGAGTTCCTCGTTGGAGACTTGTTCAACGTTGTCTTCATCTACCTCGCCATATGGTGTAGGTGGCCAGTTCGTTGGGTCATGCTGTAGTCCCTCCACGATGACTTTCAGCTTGTTGTGACACATTTCAACCGGCATCGTTGGGCCTCTGATCTTCGCCATCGCAACTCGGTATGCGTTGCCCCAGGCACAACTCCTTGAAACTATTTGACTTGCTCAGCTTTATCTTTCGTTTCAGTGCAGCCCTGGCCTCTCGGAACACCACCCTGCGCTCCTCTCTGTCTGCTTCTGTTCTTGCTCTCTGAGCACGCCTTCTGGCTAGAAGACAAGTAGCACGGAGGGTGCTAATTTCCTCGTTCCACCAGTAGGCTGGACGCCGCCTGTTCGTTGGCTCCAGTTTTCTCGGCATAGTTGTGTCACATGCCCTTGCTAATAATTCGGTCAACTCATTCGCACTTAGGCCCGGGACGCTGTTGTCTACCCTTAGAGCTTCGATGAAGAGATCCTTATTGAATGCCTTCGTCTTCCACTTCCGCTCGCTTACTTTCGTCCTCCGCATTTCCACCGGTGTTCGTTCGCCGATACTGTACCGGATCGCCTGATGGTCACTATGGGTGTACTCCTCGCACACTGTCCAGTTCATATTTGCCATTAGCGACGTACTGCAGAAAGTAACGTCGATAATGGATTCCCTACCATCTTTGCGGAAGGTGCTGATGGTTCCTTCGTTGGCCAGACTGACGTTCAACTTTGCCAGAGCTTCCAGCAGGCTATACCCTCTTGCGTTGGTACATCTGCTCCCCCAATCCACTGCCCAAGCATTGAAGTCTCCTGCGATGACGACTTGTCTCCGTCCAATGAGCTCTTCGGTGAGCCCATCTAGCATCTGGTGGAACTGCTCAATTGTCCATCTCGGGGGTGCGTAGCAACTACATACAAAGATTCCATTGATTTTGGCGATCACGAAACCTTCATATGAGCTTGCCACCACTTGTTGTATGGGATACCTGCCCATGACTTGTATGGCCGCCATTCCTGCTCTATCCGCCACCCAGTTACCATTATCGAGAGGGACTCGGTATGGCTCTGCAATGATTGCAACGTCGCACTTTGTTTCCGTTGTTGACTGCCACAACAGTTGCTGTGCTGTGTTACAATGATTGAGATTTATTTGGGTTACCTTCATTATTGCTGGCCCACCATCGCCTTCTTGAACTCAGGGCACCTGAAACTTCCCGTCACATGGCCATTTCCGTCCTCCTTTTTGCAGAGCATGCACCTCGGTTGCTTTGTACAGTCTTTTGCAACGTGCCCCTTCTCTCCGCATTTCCTGCACAGATCAGATCTGTCAGGGCCTTTGCAGTGTCTCGCCTGGTGACCGAAGCCCATGCATTTGTAGCATCTCTCCATTTTCTTAGATACCCGAGGAATAGCTTTCAACGGGCACACTGACCACCCAACCTTGATTCGGCCAGTCTTCAGCAGCTCGTTAGCTGCGTCCGAAGAAAGTCGTATCAACGCCGTCTGCGTGCCACCATACGCCTTTCTCAACCGAATTGCCATCGGTACGTCTCCCAGGTTGCATTGCACCTTCAGCGCACTTTTTAACTCGTCTTCTGTTGTGATCTCGTCCAGATCCCTGCACTCGACCACTGACTCCTGGGATAAGGCTCTTACGTTCGCCGTCTCGCCAAGAGATTTTTCGACGAGCTCCTTAAAAGCTGAGCTCTTAACCGTAGGGTCCCTTTTCAGCTCGAATAGCATCTCGCCTTTCTGGGTTCGCCTGGTTTTCACCACATTCTCGCCTAGTTGTTTCAACTCCGGATCGTCTCTCACTTTCCGGAGGAGTGCTGCGTAGGACGTTTTGTCCTTCGCCTCAACAACCAGAGCGTCACCCTTGCTTCTCTCCCTACGAGGCCTAGGCTTCTCCTTATTCTTCCTGTCTTCCTTCTTCTTCTCTTCCTTCTTCCTCGCCTCTTCTTCCTTCCTCCTCGCTTCCTCTTCCTTCTTCCTCACTTCATCTTCCTTCTGTTTTTTCTTCCTCTCCTTCTGGTTCTCGACTTTACGCCACGCACCATTTTCTCCCATCTCCTTGATGCCTTCCTCGTCGTCCCTGCGTTTTTTGGGCTCCTCCTCATCTCCTGGCGTGTCCCTATCTCTCTTTTCAGGACGTGGATTTGTGGGTCCCTTCGGAGTCTCATGTGCTTGAGCCAGTCTTATGCTCTCCTTGGCCTCCAGCAGAGCCTTTTCGGCATTTTCGGCCCTTTTTCTCCACTCTTGACATTCCCGATCTGCCACTGTTATGCCGGATTTGATACCGGTCACAAGTTGCTTGATCTCTTTGTGTACGTTGTTTTTATCCTTCACGAACACATAGAGATCATCGATCTTCCTCCTGACCTCCGTCATTTTGGTTCTCCCGAGCTGCAGTTCTTGGGATTTGCTACTACTGGATATTGGTGTGAATATCTGGCTTAGCCCAACGCCTGGCTGCTCTTCTTGAAACTTACTGCTGCTGCTGGAACTCGCAGTGACCCCCAGGTTCGACACTGGTGATCTCTGCAATATCCCACTCCTTGCGAACACGTTTGCTCCTCCGTTTTCACTGTCTGGCGTATTGCCGTCGTTCTTCATATTTTTTTTGGTTTTTTCATTTTCTTCATTTTTATTTTTTTCTCCAATTTTATCCATTCTGATGGGTCCCCCCTTCGGGCCGCTATCTCCACTCGTTGTATGTAGTCTCCTATCGTGATCCCATGGTTATCTATGCAAGCAGGGAGGCCATGCTAGGGTTGACACGGTCCTTCATGGGGGCCGTGTTCAGAGCCAGATCGGCGTAAGTCAGGAATGTTACATCTGAGCCTACTACTCACCAATCACCAATTGGTGACGAGTTTTGAACGTATCCGGAGGCCTGCCAAGGTTTTACCGGGACGGGGGCAGCCGCACTATTAGCCCACTCGCCATTTCAAGAAGGTGTCACCCTTCTTTACTTAGGGAGCAGAATAGCACGACTGTCAGCCCTGTAGCGTGATATCCAATCCATTGTACCGTGTCGTGTCCATAGTTCCATGCCGTATCCAGTATGCCGTAATAAGGATCTTACTGGCGTCGATCCTAATGTGCCGGTTGGCACTCCTGCGGGTTGACGAAGCATTTCCTCTATCGCCGTGTTATGGTTACCGCGCCAGTGTTCGCGTCGCACCCCCTCACTTTGCTATTGTCAGAAGGACAACATTGCCCAGGCTACACCACGGGGAGGCGTGAGGTAGGAACTTGTGAGAACCAGAGCTAGGTTGTCAACTCACCATTTGTAGCCCTGTGTGTGTGTGTGTGTGTGTGTGTGTGTGTGTGTGTGTGTGTGTGTGTGTGTGTGTGTGTGTGTGTGTGTGTGTGTGTGTGTGTGTGTGTGTGTGTGTGTGTGTGCGTGTGTGTGTGTGTGTGTGTGTGTGTGTGTGTGTGTGTGTGTGTGTGTGGGTGTATGTAGGTGTGCGTGTGTGTGTGTTTTTTTTTTTCATAATAAGGAAAGCTTCAAAAGCCCGGCCTGTCACTGTGTTGCGTGTTTGTTCTCCTTCTGGCACAGTGTGGGACTCTTAACCACTAAAACCATACTCGCCTCTAGCAACTATCCCCCCGGAACTCCCCTTGAGTATTTCGTCGGGGGGGGGGGGGGCTGTGCTCAAGCACTTCTCTTTAGCTCAGCTAGCCAAATCTTGGGCAGTAGAAAACCACGTGCTCCGGCGTTTCGTCTACGTTGCCACACTCCGGACAGAGGGGTGACGTTGTGTGTCCAAAGCGATGCAGGTACTTCCTGAAGCAGCCATGACCAGATAGGAACTGCGTCAAGTGGAAGTTGACTTCTTCATGCTTCCTGTTCACCCAGGTCGAAAGAATCGGTATTAGCCTGTGTGTCCATCTACCGCTCTCCGCTGCGTCCCACTCCTGTTGCCTCTTAACCATCGGCTCCGTTCTCACCATTTTTCGTACTCCTCTGGTATCTCTTCGCATATAGCATTCGGTGTCCTCTGCCAAGGTGATGACGATGGGTATCATACCGGCGATAACTCATACTGCTTCCGTCGAAATGGTTCTGTACGCACTCACGACTCGCATGGCCATGAGTCGGAACGTACTGTTCAATTTTCTTTGGTTCTTCTTCGTTTTCAGCGCTGCATCCCAGGCTGGACCTCCATACCTCAGTATCGACGACGATACACTAGCCAGAAGACGCCTCTTGCTGCTGCTTGGTCCAGAATTGTTAGGCATGATTCTGGCTATCGCATTGATGGCCTTCGCCGCCTTCTCACATGCGTAGTCGACGTGGCTATTGAAGTTTAGCCAGTCATCGATCATCACTCCAAGATACTTCAGCACGCGCTTTGATGTTATGGCGTTCTCCCCGACGGTAATTTTTGCTCGCTGAACAGCTTTGCAGTTACTGACAAATAGCACTTCCGTTTTGTGGTGGGCTATCTGCAGCTTCGCTCCTTGCATCCAGTTGGAAACCGTGTCGATCACTTCGGTTGCCAGCATTTCTACCTCTTCTAACGTCTCGCCTACTACCGCCAACAAGACGTCGTCCGCAAATCCTACGATCTCAACTCCTTTGGGCAACTTCAGCGTTAGCACGCCGTTGTACATCACGTTCCAGAGCGTTGGGCCAAGGATGGAGCCTTGTGGCACACCCGCCGTGATCCGGATTGATTTCTCTCCCATGTCCGTCTCGTAGACTAGAACCCGGTTCTGGAAGTAACTCCTTATAATGCTACACAGGTAATCAGGAACCCTCATTCCATGCAGTGCTTCGGCGATGGCCTCCCAGCTGGCGCTGTTGAATGCGTTCTTCACGTCGATCGTTATCACGGCGCAATATCGATCTCCTCTCCGCTTCTGTTTAGACGCTTTCTCGGCACTCTCGACCACTGTCCGAATTGTTTCCACCGTTGATCTCCCTTTCCGGAATCCGAACTGCCTCACCGACAATCCATGCTCACTCTCCGTGAATTTCTTTAGCCTGTTGAGGATGATCTTCTCCAATAGCTTTCCGACTGTATCCAGCAAGCATATAGGCCTATACGATGCTGGATCCCCCGGCGGTTTTCCGGGCTTCGGCAGCAGCACTAGCTTCTGTATCTTCCATCGGTCCGGGAAGTGACCTTCATCCAGACACTTCTGCAGCACTATCCTGAACATGTCCGGGAACGCCTGGATCGCCGCCTTCAACGCCACGTTGGGGATTCCATCCGGACCGGGAGCTTTCTTCGTCTTCAGTCCTTTCGCCACTGCTACGAGTTCCTCGTTGGAGACTTGTCTACCTTCGGTGTAGTCTGCCTCTGCCTCGCCGTACGGTGTAGGTGGCCAGGTCATTTGGTCGTGCTTCGGGAAAAGTCCCTCCACGATGACTTTCAGCTTGTCTGGGCACATTTCAACGGGCGTCGTTTGACCTCTTATATTCGCCATCGCGACTCGGTATGCGTCACCCCAGGGGTTGGCATCAGCGTCTCGACACAGCTCCTTGAAGCAGTTTGACTTGCTCAGTGTGTGTGAGTAGGTGTGTGTGTGGGTTTTTTTTTTTTTTTTTTTTTTTTTTTGGCAAGGAGGAAACCTTCAAAAAGGCCATCGTGCCACCGCTTGACGACTGGGCGCACAGTCGCGGTGACATGGTGTGTGGGATTCTTACCGCACTAAAACCTCCTTAGACGCCTTGCCCTTTTCCCCCGGAACCACTTGTCGTATTACTTCGGAGGGGGCCGTGCATTACGCACCTCACTTTACCTCAGCTAATTGGCGCTTCCAGTTCGCTGATCGTCTCTCCAATTTGTGAGCCATTTATCTCCCAGCGTCACGTTCTACTCGGTTATCCCTGGTGGTGGATACAGCCTACTCTGACGGAGAGTTCTCCTGGCTTCGGCTTTCAGTTCGCACTTGTGTGAGCACATTACTACTTTCTAGTTGGTCTTCCCGCCATTTTCGCTGCAGCGCTGACATGATCTGCGTTACTGCTCTGCTGACGGCGTTAAAGGTGCCCTCCTCTCGACACATTTCTTCGACGACATTCTCCGTGCTAAGGGCGAGCATATCCTCTCGCACATCATCAAATCTAGGACATTCGAAGACCACGTGCTCTGGTGATTCTTCCACATTCCCACACTCCGGACAGAAGGGTGACGTTGTGTGTCCGAACCGATGCAGGTACTTCCTGAAGCAGCCATGACCAGACAGGAACTGCGTCAAGTGGAAGTTGACTTCTCCATGCTTCCTGTTCACCCAGGTCGAAAGAGTCGGTATTAGCCTGTGTGTCCATCTACCGTTCTCTGCTGCATCCCACTCCTGCTGCCACTTAGCCATCGACTCCGTTCTCACCATTTTTCGTACTCCTCTGGTTTCTCTCGTCATATAGCACTCGTAGTCCTCCGCCAAGGTGATGCCGATTGGGATCATACCGGCGATAACGCATACTGCCTCCATCGAAATGGTTCTGTACGCACTCACGACTCGCATGGCCATGAGCCGGAACGTACTGCTCAATTTCCTTTGGTTCTGCTTCGTTTTCAGCGCTTCAATCCAGGCTGGACCTCCGTACCTTAGTATGGATGAGGAAACACTAGCCAGAAGACGTCTCTTGCTGCTGCTTGGACCAGAATTGTTCGGCATGATTCTGGCTATTGCGTTGATGACCTTCGTCGCCTTCTCGCAAGCATATTCGATGTGGCTATTAAAGTTTAGCCGGTCGTCGATCATCACTCCCAGATACTTAAGCATGCGCTTCGAAGCAATGGTGTGCTCTCCAACGGTAATCTCTGCCCGCTGCACTGCTTTGCAGTTACTGACCAACATCACTTCTGTTTTGTGGTGGGCTATCTGCAGCTTCGCTCCTTGCATCCAGTTACCAATCGTATCTATCGCCTCAGCCGCCAACATTTCCACTTCTTCCAGCGTCTCACCGGTTACCGTCAAGACGACATCGTCCGCAAAGCCAACGATCTCAACTCCTTTGGGCAGCTTGAGCGTCAGCACGCCATTGTACATTCCGTTCCACAGCGTAGGACCTAGAATGGAGCCTTGGGGAACCCCCGCCGTGATTCTAAGCGATTTCTGCCCCGTGTCTGTCACGTAGACAAGGACCCGGTTCTGGAAATAACTACTTAGAATCCTGCAGAGGTAGCCCGGAACCCTCATTCTATGGAGCGCCTTGGCGATGGCCTCCCAGCTGGCGCTATTGAATGCATTCTTGACATCGATCGTAATCACGGCGCAGTATCGATTTCCTCTCCGCTTCTGTTTGGAAGCTTTCTCGGCTCTGTCAATCACTGTCCGAATTGCATCCACCGTCGATCTCCCTTTCCGGAATCCAAACTGTCTCTCCGACAATCCGTGTTCACTCTCCGTGCATTTCGTCAGCCTGTTGAGGATGATCCTCTCTAAGAGCTTTCCTACAGTATCCAGCAAGCATATTGGCCTATACGATGCAGGATCCCCCGGCGGTTTTCCGGGCTTCTGCAACAGCACAAGCTTTTGTACCTTCCACCTATCAGGGAACTGACCATCGTCCAGACATTTCTGCAGCACCATCCTGAACATGTCCGGGAACGTCTGGATCGCCGCCTTCAACGCCACGTTGGGAATTCCATCCGGGCCGGGAGCTTTATTCGCTTTCAACCCTTTCGCTGCTGCTATGAGTTCCTCGTTGGAGACTTGTTCAACGTTGTCTTCATCTACCTCGCCATATGGTGTAGGTGGCCAGATCGTTGGGTCATGCTGTGGGAAAAGTCCCTCCACGATGACTTTCAGCTTGTTGTGACACATTTCAACCGGCATCGTTGGGCCTCTGATCTTCGCCATCGCAACTCGGTATGCGTTGCCCCAGGGGTTGGCATCGGCATCGCGGCACAACTCCTTGAAACTATTTGACTTGCTCAGCTTTATCTTTCGTTTCAGTGCAGCCCTGGCCTCTCGGAACACCACCCTGCGCTCCTCTCTGTCTGCTTCTGTTCTTGCTCTCTGAGCACGCCTTCTGGCTAGAAGACAAGTAGCACGGAGGGTGCTAATTTCCTCGTTCCACCAGTAGGCTGGACGCCGCCTGTTCGTTGGCTCCAGTTTTCTCGGCATAGTTGTGTCACATGCCCTTGCTAATAATTCGGTCAACTCATTCGCACTTAGGCCCGGGACGCTGTTGTCTACCCTTAGAGCTTCGATGAAGAGATCCTTATTGAATGCCTTCGTCTTCCACTTCCGCTCGCTTAGTTTCGTCCTCCGCATTTCCACCGGTGTTCGTTCGCCGATACTGTACCGGATCGCCTGATGGTCACTATGGGTGTACTCCTCGCACACTGTCCAGTTCATATTTGCCATTAGCGACGTACTGCAGAAAGTAACGTCGATAATGGATTCCCTACCATCTTTGCGGAAGGTGCTGATGGTTCCTTCGTTGGCCAGACTGACGTTCAACTTTGCCAGAGCTTCCAGCAGGCTATACCCTCTTGCGTTGGTACATCTGCTCCCCCAATCTACTGCCCAAGCATTGAAGTCTCCTGCGATGACGACTGGTCTCCGTCCAATGAGCTCTTCGGTGAGCCCATCTAGCATCTGGTGGAACTGCTCAATTGTCCATCTCGGGGGTGCGTAGCAACTACATACAAAGATTCCATTGATTTTGGCGATCACGAAACCTTCATATGAGCTTGCCACCACTTGTTGTATGGGATACCTGCCCATGACTTGTATGGCCGCCATTCCTGCTCTATCCGCCACCCAGTTACCATTATCGAGAGGGACTCGGTATGGCTCTGCAATGATTGCAACGTCGCACTTTGTTTCCGTTGTTGACTGCCACAACAGTTGCTGTGCTGTGTTACAATGATTGAGATTTATTTGGGTTACCTTCATTGTGGTGTGTGTGTGGGTGTGGGTGTGTGTGTGGGTGTGGGTGTGTGTGTCTGTGCGTGTGTGTGTGTGTGTGTGTGTGTGTATGTGTGTGTGTGTGTGTGTGTGTGTAAGTGTGTGTGTGTGTGTGTGTGTGTGTGTGTGTGTGTGTGTGTGTGTGTGTGTGTGTGTGTGCCCCCACTGGCCGGCAGTTTTATTATAGAAGAACTCTCTCCACAATGTTGCATTTATGGTCATTGTTGACAGCTTTAGTCCGGGAGTTAGACGGTGATAGCTCTATTGCAGATCCAGCAATCCATTTCAGAATGTCTGGAGTGTCACGCCCATTCCGAGGTTACTTTCACTTACAATAAGCCCCGCATGTATGTATTACCTCTATCAATTGGATATTAGTTTTACATACACACTTCCAGCTTCAAAATGTTCTTTTGAATCCTGGCACGTATTTAGTTTATGTTTTTTTTATTGTAAAAAGTATTTGGACAGGTCCACCATGTTAATTTGATCCCCCAATCCATGGGTTACGTAGTTCCGAACACAAATTTACTTGCACTGCCATGCCTGGGAGGATGTTCGCGTCTAGTGCTTTCCCTAGGAACTGTTCGCGGCCATCCGTTACACCCCGTCAAGTCTTGAGCAAGGCATTTTTCAAATTAGTCGCAACCGTCAAGATACCAGCAGCCGAACACTTTTTTCAAGCGGAAAACTTCCTGATTCACGGCAACGTCTGCCATCGAATCAACACCAAAACTCGCGACGGACACATTATCAGCACTTTCCCGGGCTAAATCACCAATCAGACCGGATTAAAACGTACCTTTTTTTCTTGCTTCTTTCTTTTGTCACTGCATGTTTATATTTTTCAAGCGCTATATTCTTCTCTTTTTTAATCTAATTTGGCTTCAAAACTGGACGCCCAACACAGGAAAAAACATGATATATCACTAAATGATAACTTTATGAACACTTGAAACTAAATTTCAGCACACAAATTAACACATTCAAGGCAAAAAAAGCTTAATTCGCTGACGAAAAATACGCAGCAAAAGAAAAACACGTCAACTTTCAAGCGCGGCCTACTGCGATCTCGGCTCGGATTTGACAGAAAATTGGATCGAAATCGGTACCCGATTGGCGATCTAACGATAGCGCTCGTGGCGAATAGGAGAAACAGAAAAATGATGATGGTCTTAAAATTTTGCACGTTGAGGTATGGAAAAGAAATCTTGAAAAGCAAAAAAATATTTGTCATTTTTTAAAAGCTGCTACGGGGGAAGAAACCTCAAAAGGTATCCGATAGACGTATAATTTTTTAATTTTATGTTTTTTCCTAGTTTTCATTTAGATCTTTCGATCTGAACTTTTTTAACCTTGTATGCACAACCAAATTTATAGAAAATACTTTATTCGTTAAATAAAAGCGTTTTTAAAATATTCTCCCATACCTCGCCGTGCAAAATTATGCTATCGTTAGATTGCCAATTGTCAAGTCCCGTCCCAACTACGCATTGGCAAATCAAAGTTGCCACTCGTGGAGAATAGAAGAACTATGAAAGTGATGATGGTTTCAAAGTTTTCCACGGGGACGTATACAAATGCAATCTTATTTTACAAATTTTTATTTAATTCTGGTTGCTGCTACAGTGGTAGAAAAGCTGAAATCTATGTAGTGGAATTTACGTATTCTCGTCAATCTAAGCAGCGTCCGCACTTCTATTAGCATTTTTTCAGCGTCACGCACATATATGACGTGTCTGTTTGTTAAAATTCATCTGCTGCTTGCTTCTCTATCCATTCCAATCGACAGAATTTTTCAAAACGGGTTGAAAGCGTTTTTACAACGCTCCAAACTTCTCAGGTGAGTGTGACTATTGTCGGCAGCCTCTTTTTCTTCGGCAACCTTCCCATTAGAACTGCATGTTAACCAGCTGTTCTATTATCGGCAACTCGAAATCAGCCCCTTTTTGCAGTGCGTATGCTTCATTTGAAGATAAATCTGGCATAATAGGATTGCTCGGTCGTACAAATATAATCAGATTGAGGCTGAAAGACTAAAGAATCGTTTGGATACATTCAGGGAAGTGTGTTGATGGGAAATCATAGTGAAATTATCGTTTAAATTGTGGTTGCCGAAAACAGTCAATGGGTGCCGAAGCCGACATTTACCCTATACACCTAAAAATCTGAAAAAAAAATTCTTATACTATTGGCGTCTTGCAGTGAAACTTTTCCAAGCTTTCGCCACCTACATTTCGAAGTGAGCACTACTAGAAGGAGGATAGTTTCCAAATTTTCCAAGTAAAACAGACGATTTTTGGTCAAATCGGAAAAAACTAATAATTTCCCGTGGAAACTTTTGCTTGAATCGTGTAAGAAAACGTGTTTGAAAACTATTTGTTATTATTTCGGTATGGATCGGAGATGTTTTCATGGCAAATTATGCATAACAAGTTTGCTCTCACAGGGAGAGGTTACCTTCTGCGCAGCTGCATTTTTCGGAAAATGGTGAATATGTGCGATTTCCACTAGGATGAAAGTGGATATTGATACTCAAAATTTTCGACAGAAAACGCAACGGAACTTGATTTACTCAACACGCACCATACTATAAAATGGTGCTCGATGGCTTATAAAGTGATAACAAGATGACAAATCATCTTTATTTTGAGTACTTGAGCAATTTACTTCTGTTTACATCATATGTACGATGCAGCATTGATGTAGCTGTGAAATGAAATGAATATATCTCTTGAAAGTTCATCTGGAAAAGTTAAAGATGCACATCAGTCTGATCGTGAAAACATTTTCTTCTTCAATTCGAATGTTATATTGGAAGGATTTTACGCAGGCTTGATGAAAATTATTATTTAATGCTAATTTTTACGAATTTTATATGCAGTCTGTCAACATTATCATCATCATGCAGTGGCGACATCTGTGTCGAGCTTTTATGGCAATCTCCCAATATTATATGTCTATTGAGTAGTCCTTAAGTTTTCTACTAACCAGATTAAAATAAAATGCTTCATTTGCAAATAGAATAGAAGAACTATGAGAGTGATGATCGTTTCAAAATTGTGCACGGTGAGGTAGGGGAATTTACGCATTTTCGGCAACCTAAGCAGCGACCATCTTTTCATCGCATTTTTCTCTAAGGAACGCACACATATTCATTATTGGTTTGCTTACAATCTTTTCTGTTCAGCTGTTCTAACAATTTCAGTCGAAAGAATTGTCAAAAACTGTTTTGAAACGCTTTTACAAAGCTCAAAATCTTTTTATTCGGCAACCTTTCTATTTGAGCTGTGCGTTAAACAGCTGTGCTTTCATCGGCAACTCGAAATCAGTAGCATTTTGTAGTGCGTGCGTTTCATTTCAAGAAAACCCTACTTGATTGTTTTTTAAAACAAAAACTGAGAAAAAACATAAAATTTTAAAATTATACGTTTATCGGATACCTTTTGAGGTGTCTTCCCCCTTGGCAGCTTTAAAAAAAATGACAAATATTTTTTTTTTTTCGGGTAATAAATGCTTTTCAAGATTTTTTTTCCTATACCTCAACGTGCAAAATTTTAAGACCATCATCATTTTTCTATTTCGCCGGCGCCGGTGGTGTAGTGGTAAGCGTGACTGCTTTCTAACACCCCAATGGGTCTGGGTTCAATCCCAGCCGTGGTCGGTGGGATTTTTCTGAGGCATAAAAATCTCTGGTCACGTCTTCCTTCGGAAGGGAAGTAAAACCGTTGGTCCCGGCCCATGTGTGTTGAATGGGTGCGATATCTTACGCAGGTGTGGAAGCTGCCTTCCTGCACATTCGATTGCCGTCAATGGATGGCAATCGATGTCCGTCGGTGATTGGCACTAGATTGCGGAACAGAGACCGACGTTAAATAAAGGAATGAATCATTTTTCTATTTCACCTATTCACCACGAGCGCTATCGTTAGATCGCCAATAGGAAGAGGACAATATTTTCACCTTTCATAACCGCTGGAAATATTTTATAAATCTAAATTTTTCTCATCAAAAATATATGGAACCGCCAGCCGGATCACTGCAAACCCTATACAGCAAACAAACTCACAGTTCAGCTAAGAACTCTCACTAGTATTCTCATCTAATTTGCTCCGTAATACTCAAGAAATTATCTGCAGAATACCCCCAATGGCCTCCATGTCGGTACTGAAGCAAAGGGTTATGTTTAATTTCTTTATATTTGCAACGATGATGATTTCCTATAGTGACACATATCACCTTCTTAATGCTTCAGTATGCCTCAAACGATTAATTCTTGGTTGTTAATAGAACTTCCTTGATGAAATCGGCTGCTTCATGCAGACTGAGCAATTCTGATTATAGTATCAGATTTGTTCTGTATACAGAGGAACTGGGAGGGCTTATTAGTAAATTAGCATATAATGTTATTAAAATTTTATTTTATTTTAGCATATTATTTTCGTTACAGTCAATTGGCATTAGCATACGATACAAAATATTTAATATTACTTGCTCGTTTTTGCGTAAAATAATCAATAATACCTTTGAAAGTTTTTGTGATCTGATAGATTTCCCAGTTTGGTTAGAAGTTTCGAAGCTAACGCATGTCCACAGGCCTAATAGAAAAAGTGTATCATGAAGAATGGTTGCATGCAGGGTTGCTTCTACTCACTTGCTATTATAGATGATTGATTTTCGGAGTTTTGAATTCGTTAGATGTTGTAGTGGGGATTTGTGTTTGTTGGATGCGGGAGGAGATTTGAGGGCGGGTGTTTGACGCATAGGACCTGTCAGTTTCGCTTTCAGAGTGTCGCAGTCGGCGGTTTTATGATTCGTGAGCGCTCGCGATTCGTAGAATCGTTGATTGTGGCTGCGAGTGGATTTGGCGGGCTTTTGTGTGTCGGACGCTTGCCTTTTGGCCTCTTCTACACGGAAACAAATCCGATTCCATTTTCATGAATAAA
The DNA here is from genome assembly GCF_037179485.1 of Ochlerotatus camptorhynchus. NCBI lineage: Eukaryota > Metazoa > Arthropoda > Insecta > Diptera > Culicidae > Ochlerotatus > Ochlerotatus camptorhynchus. The sequence continues at coordinate 56,219 of NW_027040907.1, forward strand.
CATGAAATGAAAAAACTTGCCATCCCATAAAATCGTAACAATGATTCATGATTTCGTCATGGAAATTCATTACTTCATAATGCAGTTGAATCAAGACCGCTACAAGCGTTACACGTACGCAAACCGTGTTCATAAATCACACTACATAGCTATCTGTTATACGCCTTCTGTCTTCCATCTTATACAAGTACTGATAGTCTAGTGGTCAAAGTATGGGTTTAATGATCTCAAGGTGCTTGGTTCGAATCCATTCTGATGCTTTATTTTATTCTTTTTACAATTTTTGGTTAACAGTTAAACCCATGTTTAGCTCATGATTTTAACTCGGATGATTCATGATTTTGGGAATGTTTGCTGCGTTACGCAAAAGTTGCTCATGATAAATATAATGGTGTATTTTCATAACATGAAAATACGCTGTGTTCATGAAATCATGAGTAATTTTTCACATTTCGGAGATCGGATTTTTTCTCGTGTAGCATGTGCAGAGTATCATTATAGCGTCTAATGGTTTTCAGTTTCCTGGTTGCGTGAAATACATTTGTGAGAATACCTTTTTGAGATTTTAGTTGTCACGTTTTGTTTGTAGTTTATATTTTATTTATTTCATGTAACTATCGTAAATAATAGTTACTCAATAATAGATAATTCGTCCATATATTCAATAATTATTTTACGAATGACTATAATTTGGATACCTTACAATTGGACAGAATCACTGATTTTACGCGCTGCAAGGTGCCTGAAAGAGTTCGGCAAAATCGGTGTTGACTCGGGTGTTAATGTTGGCTCGACTGCAACTTTTTTTTTTGTTTTCGAAAGAAATTGATCGAAAGTGTACCAAAAGTGCTTCTGAACGTGTTTCGCAGTTGGGAGTGGTGAAATTCGTAAATTCGCGGTTTATGTTCAGTGAAAATTCCGTATCACAAAATTGCTCACCGAGTTCCCTTTTTTTTTGCCGTTCGACGATGACGGGCATGCGAGAGAAAAATAAGCATCGGGAATGTGCTTCCGGATGTATTGATTTGGTGAGTACGTTCCAGTTGAAGATTGTTCTTATACATATCTCGATTGCATTTTCGAGGGGACGTCCGGAGAGCTTTGAGATTTAGGCGTTGTTGCTTTTGCGGGCAGACGAGTTGGTCGCTGGTAAGGGCCAGTAAGTGCTGCCAGCAGATGAATCAAGAGGTGTTCGAAACAAAATTGGTAAGAAATGTCCATTCAAATCAATTTAATACAGGTGTTTATGATACCATTATCCATTTGATAAAGGTAGAGTGAACATGCGGGGCTTATTGTAAGTAAAAGTGACCTCGGAGCAGTCGTGAATTACCAGGCATTCTGAAATGGATAACTGGAGCTGCAATAGAGCTAACACCTTCTAACTAACGGACTAAACCTGCTTTAATTTAAGGGTAATAAAAAGCAGTTTTCTTCCATAATAACACTGCCGGACGGTGGGGGTTAGATTGTACACACACACACACAGAGTAGAAATACTCAGAGGGAGAGATGGGCGGAGAAAACAAAATACAATTCGGCAGCAGGGATTTGTACCTAAATTATCTTGCAACCCTTGCTAGCAGCTAGCATTTCACATAACGTTTACTTTTGATTTGATTTACGTGCAAAATAATAGTTAAGTGCATCGCAATATTTTGCACATTTCTTCGTGGCTTTAATTAACGAACAAACATCAATTAATCAATAGAGTTAGAATATTGTTTTTCATTCAAAAAACTAGTTGAATTTCAGAGCACATGAAACATAATCGTGATTGAATTCTATTCGATTGCAATACTCTCAAATTTAATCTTGTAAGAATAAGAAATCCTCGGAAAAATTCTAATGGGAATGTTCGGTTGGCTCAGTCAAAATTGTTCATTTGGCTCAAAACGTTCTCTCCGCCCATCTGAGTATTTCTAGCACAGAGCAGTGTTTTGGGCGCATCCAGGGGTTTTTGGGGTGAATTTGAAAGAACGAAAACTTGGAAAACGCACTGCCTACTTGTTAGTCGTGAAGTAGCAGAGTAAATAAAACACGTCTTTACTGGTGCCATCACTCCTCCTCATCGCGCAGAGATCAAAGACCAATCGTCTCGCGTATATGCTCCAACTTTACCCGGTTCAACGGCTTTGTGAAAATATCCGCCAACATATCCGCTGAAGGGCTATAAGTCACACTTATGTTCTGTTTCTTCGCCAAATCCCGCACAAAATGAAATTTGGTAAACACGTGCTTTGAACGTTTCAGTCCTGTGTTCTGGCCCAACATTTGTATGCAGGTTTGGTTGTCTTCGAAGATCTGCACCGGTTTCTGCACAGGCTCCCCGAAGTCCTTCATTAGCTTTTCAAGCCATAGCAACTTCTTCAGCCAACGAAATATACTCCGCTTCGGTCGATGAAAGTGCCACATAAGCTTGCTTTCTAGCACACCATGAAATCGAACCACCAGCCAATCGGAATAGATAGCCCGAAATCGACTTCCGGTCTTTCCCATTTCCGCCCCAATCGGCGTCCGCATACCCTTGAAGTTTTTCATCACTGGAACCCAGTCTCAGCTTCAAATCACTTGTCGTTTGCAGGTATCGCAACACCCTTTTTGCTTTCGTCCAATCCGCATTCGTTGGTTTGCTCACCTGCCTTCCAAGAATTGATGTACTGATAGCAATATCCGGCCGAGTATTCACCGATAGATACAGCAAACCTCCGACGAGACTCTGAAACTTCTCATTGTTCGGAAGCCTCTCATTCTCCTCCTTTTGCTGTTAATATCCGACGTCCATTGGAATCCGTGATCCCTTAGCTTCCGCAAGTCCAAACTGCGCAACCAACTTGTCGATGTAAGAATTTTGGTCCAAGCACTTTGTCACTCTTATACCCAAAAAATATTTCACGTCACCAAGTTTTGTGATCTGGAACTTGTTCAATTCCATCGTATTCTTCGTTGTTGGATGTAACGATCAACATATCATCCACGTACACTATGCTGCCGTTCCTCTTCAGTACGTACAGACACGGGTCAGCGTCTGCCTGTTTCAATCCAAGTCACTTCAGAACATCATTCAACTTTTGGTTACAAACTCTGGCTGATTGTCTCAACCCATATAGACTCTTACGCAACCGACAAACTGTGTTACTTCCAACGCGCCGTCCGGGTGGTACTCGCATGTAAATAGTCTCTTCTGGTCGGACAGTCAAATCGTCTTGGTGTGGATGTAACGATCAACCGATCGCCTCAAGATTTTTGTCCGAAACCGAATTCACGAAATCAATACCAATAACACTGCAGTATATCGCTGGTGCTACATCTGATCTGGTGATAATCCGGCAGACATCGTGTCCAGACGTCAGCTACCAAACGATTTGCGCAGAAACAATCTTTGATGGACCGGACCAAGTTTTTTCACGAAACTCGAGTACGACGAAGAGGAGTTATTCGATATCCCCGACCAACAGCTTCCCGAAATGACAAGCACCGAAACTGTCGCTTCGGCTATGGTGGAACAGTTTCCACTGTTTTCTCGCTTCAGCGACTTCAGGAAGATCGAACGCATCATGGCATTGGTGCTTCGATTCATCGCCAACATCCGCACCAAGAACAGGTCACAACGTATCTTCAACCGGTACGTTACTATATCCGAACCCCGTCGATCGCATTTCACCATTATGAGGATGGTTCAACAGTCAGAGCTAGCTGACGTAATACGTCGTGTCCAAACCAACAAACCGTGGCGCAAGCTAGGAGGCTTGAATCCAGTGATCGTCGATGGATTGCTTCGAGTTGGTGGTCGCCTGCAACATTCGAATCTACGAGCCGATACGAAGAATCCGATTATCCTTCCGAATAGGCATCCACTGACTAAGCAGCTAATCCGCACAATGCAAATCGAGCATTTGCACCTTGGGCTTGATTGCTGCTATGCGCCAGAGGTATTGGTTGCTGAGTGCCCGTTCAACCATCCGGCAAGTGACCCGCAATTGTGTAAGATGTTTCCAAATATGTCAACGCAGCTGATGGGCAATCGTCCTCAACCGAGGATAAATCCAGTCCCTCCGTTTGCAGTGACTGGTGTCGACTACGCCGGCTCATTTTGGATCAATATGGGAAATTACCGATCTAGACTCATCAAGGCTTACGTGGCAGTATTTGTTTGTATGGTAACAAAAGCAGTGCATCTCGAGGTCGTGTCTGAGCTCACATCCGACGCCTTCATAGTTGCGCTACAACGGTTAATCAGTCCAAGAGGAATGGGGCAACAGTTTCAGACAATGCCACCAACTTCCAAGGAGCACAACACGAGTTGCACCAGCTATATCAACAGACCCAGGATCAGCAGTTCGCAGGACGTATCCAGTCTTTCTGTCAGGCGAAGGGAATCGAGTGGCATTTCATACCGCCGAACGCATCCGAGCTCGGTGGCTTGTAGGAGGCCGCTGTAAAATCGACAAAGAGACATTTGGTCAGAGTGGTTGGCTATTCCAAATTGTCATTTGAAGAGCTAACAACCATACTCACCGAAATCGAAGCAGTTCTCAACTCTAGGCCACTGTTTTCGATTTCCTCCGATCCAGGTATCCATCCCTTGAAGACATCCAAGTTAATCGTCTGAAACGACGGCAACATCTACAGAAGATGCATGAGGATTTCTGGAAATCTTGGTCCAGAGATTATTTGTGCAGCCTTCAACCGAGGTCAAAGAATACCAAGACCAAGACGACATCAACCACCGCTTAACTAGAAGCTAGGTCGCATCATGCAGGTATTCCCAGGGCCAGATGGATTGGTCCGTGCCATCGATGTATCGTCTAACGGAGCTACCTACCGACGACCGATCAACCGGATCGCAGTTTTGGCGATTGAGGACAACGAACCACCAACCTTGAGTGATGTTGAATCTATGAGTCAACCGGACAGAGTATATTCCGTGCTAAACAAGCCATAGTAGCTTCCAAAACACAACGCAAACGATCTTCACCCAAACTACCCACCGTGGCAACAACGCACTTCAGGTAGAATTTGAAGGACACCGAACGAGAAGGGAGAAGCACTATATACTTCTCTTCAACATGCTGCTGCTCGCCGTAGGGCACGGCACGCAAGTATATAGCACCAAAAGTAGCAAAATACGATAGGACGACTGCTATAAAAGCTATCGCAGCCAGCCAGCGTTTTTTGAGTATTATTCCGACCGCCATCCAAGTTATATCCAGTGAAGTAAGAAAGCAATCTGTACAGAAATAGTGAACTAGTTAGAATAAAAGTAGTGTTAAGGTGATAATTTGATTAGTGTGTTGAATCTTTCAATCCGAAAGAAATACAGTCCACTTCCAACCCACCGGAGTTGGCCACGGTAAATGCGCCAACATCTTCAATCGGATTACTACGCGGTTGTATCTACGCGCACCGTCACAGCATTTACACATCCCTGTCCAAGGTTGAGGGGCTTGTTGATGTGTCAAGTGTTGCTATGATTTTATTTGCACTACATACTTTGGATGTATGATAAAGAAGAGAATATTCCCTTCTTTTAATATATAAGGAAAATATACAATCAATAGCTTTTCGCAAGGGATTCGGGGTAATGACCATTTGGGATAATAACGAGTGGAATAATGTTATAAATTTGTAATAGGTAGTTCAACGTTCCATGCACCGATTTTTTAATCCATCACGAGAAATTCTTCAACTCAGGTCAAACAATTCTTCGATAAGGTTTAACAGTTTCCGACTGGTTGAATTGGATTGCATAATAGACTTATTAAATGATGAAGCTCGAAAACTTGAAGGTTGTCATTTTATAAAGAGCTAAAAAATGGTTTGTAATTGATAAATACATAGTTCCATAAAAGTAAACATAGTGTATTATCAAAAGTAAAAAAAAAGAAAAGTGAAAATTACTAATTTCATCATCTTTTCTGGGGAATGATACATTATGGGGAATGGTGCATTTTGGGGAATGGTTTTCTGGGGAATGTTATAGAATCCAAAAAAACCATAAAAAGGTTACAATCAATTTATTTATGTTAAATACAGTAATGACCCGATATTGCCAGCCCCTCTGTTTTCTTTCAAAAATTTCACATAACCATAATTCTAAATTTTTCTCATTCATCAAAAGTTATTTAAAGTATTTGTAGAACATTGGAAAACATTTTCAAAAAAGGGGGCTGACAAAATCGGAACATTACTGTATTCCATACACACATTTGATCACAATACGAGCCTAAAAGCTGCAGTGACCTAGTGAGCATCATAGCTCGAGTCATCTGTTAGTATTGTGTATCGCATGGAGAGCCCAACCGAGATTCTAATACCCCGTACAGACTATGGCTTATATCATGTAATATAGGATGTCTTGCAATGAGCACTCATATATGGGTCATTCCGCGCCAAGTGGTCACAAAAAATTGCAAAAGTGAAATTGACCTCTTCCGATTTTGACCAAATTTGGAGGGAATGTTCATTTAAGTTCGAATTCTAAAATTCCAAAGTTGTATGCTGATCGTAGCACCCCTCGATCAAGGGGCACATTTTTCATTTTTCATTATTTTTTAGAAACCACTACTTTCTTTTGTTCATATCTCCGGAACAAATAAAGCTACAAATTGCATTAGGTATTGTTTTAATAAGGAAATTAGACAAATAATGTAAATCTGTAACTTTTGTTTCTGTACAGTGTTGCCAAATATTTTTTATTTTTGTTTGAAAACTTTAAATGCATTTTTCTCATAATACATGTCGTTTAATTTTCATTTTAAGGACACCATCGTGTTCTTCGTCCTTTTTTACATAAGAAACACTTAACGACAAAAAGTAATTTGCGTAGTTCCTGAGATATTGCATTTTGAATGAACGAAAGTCATAAATTATGAGGGTTATTTTTATAACGTTTCCTCGTAATAAGATTCATTCTCATGACTTACTTTGTTAAATAATACTTGATGGAAACAAAATAGGTATGATAAAACCAATAATAGTTTTTATGCAGTGTTGACAAATTTAAATATTATTTAGTGGCTGAAAACTTTACACTAGTAATAATCTAAACGAATTGCATTATAAATTAAGACATTCCAATAAAATGTTGTATCGAACACTGATCGATTTGTTTCTTACATTTTATTATAACAATGTAAAGGGTGTCCACGATGAAATTGCCACACACAAAATTGATTCGCAAAATTCGAGTTTTCATCCGATTGCCATCAAATTTTCAGGGATTGAGAAATAACTATTAAACTTCATTTTACCATTTTACTCGTATTTTATTTACAGTCCATACGCAAATGCCCGCACCTTGGCCTTAACCCCGGCCATAAGATTCTGCACAACCTGTGAATCAACCGTTTTTTGCATGTAAATCCCATACTTTCTTCAGTTCCTCGACTGTCTTCACTACCTTAGGTCGTTTAAGAAGGTGCTGCTTCATAATCGCCCAGTACTTCTCGATGGGGCGGAGCTCCGGAGTGTTGGGAGGGTTGAACATTTTCGGCACGAAATTGACCTTATTGTCCGCATACCACTTCAGCACGTCCTTGGAGTAGTGGCATGAGGCCAAATCCGGCCAGAAGATTGTTGGGACGTTGTGGGCCTTCAGGAGAGGAAGCAGCCACTTCTGGAGGCACTCTTTTATGTACACCTGTCCGTTCATCGTGTCCTGGGTCACGAAAGGTGCACTCCGCTTCCCGCACGTGCAGATGGCTTGCCAAACCAGGAATTTCTTCGCAAATTTGGACATCTTCTGAGTGCGGACATGCTCCGGAACGCTGAACTTATCCTTGGCCGTGAAAAACAGGTTGCCGGGGATCTGTTTGAAGTCGGCCTTCACATATGTTTCGTCGTCCATGATGCAGCATTCAACTTTCGTCAGCATGTTGAGGTACAACTTCCTGGCACGGGTTTTGGCGGACATGTTCTGCTTCTCGTCGCGATTAGGGGCCTTTTGTACCTTGAACGTTCGAAGCCCAGCCTTAGTTTTGGCCTTCTGGACAAAACTTCGACTTAGGTGCAGCTTCTTAGCCACATCCCTAACGGAGGCGTTCGGATTTCGGTTGAAGGCCCCAACTACGCGGTTGTGATTTTTGGTGTTGTACGGAATACTTTTTCCTTCACTTCTGGGCTTCCGATCGGTGGTCAACCGTTCCTCGAACCGCTTAATCACTCGCGACACCGTGGAATTCGCGATTCCCAACGTTTTAGCGATGGAACGATGCGAGAGATCCTTGTTCTCGTGATGAATGCGCAAGATTTTATCACGCACGAGTTGTTCTTTCGACTCCATTTCCGCGAGTTTTGATCACAGGACTTTAAAACTTGCAGGATGTAAATAATGCACTATGAACTAAATCCACTCAAATTTTCATTAAATTCTACCCAACGGTTAAAAAGTTAGAGCAATTTCATAGTGTGGCAATTTCATCGTGGACACCCTTTAAAACATAAATTACAATTTACTTATTTTTTTTTTCTCAAGGTTAGCACTTCGTGATGATTTCTTCCCATTATTATTCAAATCCACTTGCTTTGCACGTTTCGTTGCCACAACTCTAAAAGCTGAACCAGTTGTGGCACCTGAAACAGTTTTCATAATAATGGTATCAATACCAGAAGGAGCTGCTGCATTTATTTAACGAATACTGGGAATAGATGCAGCTGATGCAAAACGGTGGAACAGTATTTGTTTTTCTTCGGAACAGATCTCAGATGACACAAATCTAACGTTTGTATTGCAATTCTTCATTGCCCAGTCATAGAGCTCCTTTGGCGTGTGAATAGTGGCTCCTTGTAAACTAGCTCGCGTTTCCAATCTCTTCAAACTTCATCCCAATCCGTCGCTTGGTCACTGCCACTGAGTGGGCACCCCAAATTTGCTTTCGTGGAAAACCAGGGTACCGCACCATCGGAGAAGTACGAGATTTTGGACAACTGTGATACCTAGGATTTGAGATACTATTTGAAATGGCGCTGGAAAGCATGAAATGTTGTTGTGCTGTGGTCTAGAGTATCGGACATTATGACGCAGTTCAATGGTACAACTTTATTCTGGTGTACAGTGTAGGCATCAAAAGTGTGAACGGTTGCCAGCAAATTATTACAATGAATTCCCTGTACACTTTAAAAAACAAAAGAATAGTTTTCAGAGAAATCTGCCACTACAACGACTTCACCTTCACGTAAGCTATGACAAGTGAATTTGAAAAACTCGGATTGTTTCGCTACAATATAGACGTGCTTTCGTACGGCTGGGATTGAAATGAATAATTCAAGATGAATTTTACCTGCAGATGGCTGGTCATTATCCATGTTTTTTTTTAACCGCCAGATGACATTGCACGCATACTTTCCGACCTTCGATAATTTTTGGCAAAGTTCTTATTGTACTCGTCATGAAACCGTGCAGAAATTGGTTTCAAACTCTTGCGACGAATAACTGTATGCAGATTCAATGGGTTGTAGCACTGTCGTTGCATTGTCGCATACAGGTCTCCATATTGCTTAGCATGGCCATCACAAACACTTTTCAGTTCCGTAACACCAGGACGAAGATTGTTCCACTGTTCGGGACCTAACACCACTGCGACCAGTAATTTGATCTATTGTAGTATTTCCCATGTCCTTAGTTTAGTGCATGTCGCATTACTCCGTCACTATTGAGAAATTATGAAGTATTTGATTTTTTTTTACAGTTGTCATTCTTGCATTTATCTCAAGGATCCGACTCTAATTGAAAGGTCCCGCTATTTATACCCTTCGGAGTGTTGAAACACCCTCCAAAGGCACGCCCCTTTGTGAGTCAAAATTGGATTCCTTAGCAACAAAATTAAGGAATGACACCGATATTGACCATGCATCAGAACCCTAGTCTTAAGCACTTCAAATTATGGAACAACGAATATAAGATTAGGAATCACATAGATGAAGACTAATTAACCCCCTTTTTCCTTGTTTTTCAAGATAATCCTCGGTGGACAAAGTCGAGTCTTATCACTATCAACAAGGCATAAAAAGTAACAAGGACTAAGATGTGTTCCTTTGATTACTGAAAAATCCTGTTCCCCTAGTTTGAAGTAGTCAGGACTAGGAATCGGTGGTAGATCTTACATCCCTTATCGTACCACGAAAAGGTGATCCACCCACGTTATGGGGGGTAATTGTGTTTCTTGTGTGTTTTAGGGTGTCGGAAGGTGTTTCTGCATGTCGACCTAGCTGTCAAAACGTTTATTGAAAATTAATGCTTACTGGCTAGCATTACATCCACTTTTGTTTATAATCAGAATTCTTTTTTTTTTGCTCTCCAAAAATTTACCAATTTAATCATGCACAGTGAAAGCACGGAATTTAAGAAATAATGCACACGTCTATGCAAGCAACTTACAGGAATTCAAATTGGCATCCCTGATCGTCATCCGCAACACCTATCTAAAAGAATGTGCTGTGTATGTATGTCTGGAGTTCCACTCCGATCTCAAAAAGTACTCCCTCAGCCGTCGCATTCTTATGTCATGATGCTTGACATCTTGGCTCAAACCAGTAAAGTCTTCTCGAATCCATCCCAATCGAATTCCAGTCGCAATCAAGCCCAGATAACCAAACCGAGCACGCCCCTTGCTAAGCAATCTCTGGATCTAAATTTCGCAAAAAAAAAACGAACCTATTTGCAAGTGGCAGTTAGTAGGATGGATCTCTCTGATTTGGTATTGTGTATATGAAATCCACGATGAAAGGGCATCAAACACATTAGAAAGAATTATCTGTCTTCAGCTATCGATCAATAATTGATATGATAATTATTATCCGCTTCATTAATATACAATTACAGATATTCTAGCTCGTTAGAGGTTGAAATTGTCTGTTTTTCAATGTTGAGCTTGAATCTTCTTTTCTAATTGCGGGGGTGAGGGCTACTTCGGTGTCCCGATCAGTTTTTTTTGTGGTATCCTACCGATTTCTGGAGGTCTTTCCTAAAGAAAAAAAAATCAACAAAAACGAAAAAGGGCATCAAATGAATGGCAGTGCTGCCAGAAAAGATTGAAAAATTGGTTCTCATGGTGGTTGAAGGGTGTTTGAGTGTGTTGAAGAGTGTCGAAGAGTGTCGAAGAGTGTTTTTGATGTGTTTAACACAAGGTGGCAAAGTGGCTTATCCCCTGAATAGAACACACCATTTTCCACTCGGTATCTGCAAACTTCTAATGTACTAGACAGATGCGCCAGAGATGCTTAAAACATTAACGCCTAATATATGAAAAAAAGAAAATGTCATATTTTATACGCTAATAGATGACATCTTCAAAGACATCTATTTGATCTCGAAATTCTGGATCGTATGCAAAACATGAGCAAATTACAGTTTTGTCCTATATTTCACATTTTTGTCTTGTTTTATGGCTGACCATAAATAGTTATTTTGGCGTTCTTGTACCAAAAAATATAGATTTAGGTCCGTTGTGTACTTACCTTCTGAACACTTTTAAAATAATAGGTTTGGATATTAATTCCATTGCTTTAGAAAATGCTTCAGAAAAATAAAAAAACACTTTTCTTTAATTTGTTTTCCGAAAATGTTACATTGCGTTGAACTTTGTTTTAGATAGTCTATCTCATGTAAAAATGCTGTGGGACACGATGGGGCATCAAACCAAATATTTAGATGCATCAACTTAAAAAAATCACGTTTAAAGTTTTTAGTTGCTAAATAATATTTAAATTTGGCAACACTGTTCTTGGTAATGTAATCGTTTTTTTTTCTGTAAATATTATTTCACACAATAAGTCATGAGAATGAATCCACTTATTAAGAGGAAATGAAAAAAAAAAATTAAAAAAAAAGTTTTATCCTCATAATTTATGACTTTCGTTCATTCAAAATGCAATATCTCAGGAACTACGCAAATTACTTTTTGTCGTTAAATGTTTCTTATGTAAAAAGGATGAAGAATACGATGGTGTCCTTAAAATAAAAATTAAACGACATGTATTATGAGAAAACTGCATTTAAAGTTTTCAAACAAAAATAAAAAATATTTGGCAACACTGTACAGAAACAAAATGTACAGATTTAGATTTCTTGTCTAATTTCCTTATTAAAACAATACCTGATGCAATTTGTAGCTTTATTTGTTCCGGAGATATGAACAAAAGAAAGTAGTGCTTTCCAAAGAATCACGAAAAATGGAAAATGCGCCCCTTGACCGAGGGGTGCTCCGATTAGCATAAAACTTTGGATTTTTAAAATTTGAACTTAAATGAACATTCCCTACAAATCTGGTCCAAATAGGAAGAGGTCAATTTCATGTGCTGTGTACACTTGGCGCGGAATGACCCATATCTAGTTTTCACTGGAAATCCCATGTATGAGTGCTTATTGCAAGACAGCCTATGTTACATGATATAAGCCGTAGTCTGTCCGGGGTATAAACTATTAAGACTGCAGTTGGTCAACTCTCGAAAAAAAAACTATATTGAAACAATACACACGGAATCCAGTGTTCAAGTTGCCAACATGGGCTAGTCTTTCTGCTGTATCGTCAAAGATAAAAGCAAAATTTATTCAAATGGGTCACGTCACGCAGCTCCAGCTTGATGCTCAATAAAAATACAACCTGTTACAGCACTACATTGAACAAATTTCAGATTATAATTAAGGTGAGCATTGCATTAGGTCCTAAGTAACATTGATTGTTTATTGTTTATTGTTTATTTAAAAATTCAACTGACAATTATTGTCTAAATTAATAAAGCTTAAACTAAATAGTTACGGTCAACGGTACGGGAAAGGCCAAGTAGCCGATGACGAAACACGTCAGCTGATACATTGAAGTCGAACATATAAAAAAAGTTGTTGTATTGCCGGCTGATTGCTCGAATTGGCTCGTGTTGTGTATAATTCCGGCTCCGTGGTTCCAAAAACAGAAAGTCGCATTGACGAAGAGACCTCTCAGGGGCATACATATTTAGCTGTGACAGCAGTGTTGGACAGTCAATGTCACCTGTAAGCAGCTTTCCAGCGAACATAGCTTGAGCGACCGTCCGTCTCACCTCTAATGGCTCGGTCGACGGCAACGCTCCTCGTACGGTGGCAAGTTCGTTGGGTCACGCCAGTTGAGGACACGAAAAGCATATCTCACAAACTTGCGTTGAACGGATTCAATTCTAGTGATCCAGCTAGCATGGAAAGGGCACCAAACAACTGAACTTGACTCCAATAAGGATCGCACAAGCGAGCAGTAAAGTGACCTGAGGCATAGCGGGTCACGAAACTCGTCGGCAATTTTGAAAATAAAGCCCAATTGTCGATTAGCTCTGGAGATGATGTCATTGTAGTGGATTCTGAAAGTGAGTCTGCAGTCCAAGGTAACGCCGAGATCCTTTATGTGCTCTACACGAGCAAGACAGTGTCCGTAGAGAACATAGTCAAACATGATTGGTTCGATTTTTCGGTGATAGGAAAAAGTGTTACATTTTTCTATGCTTAGACTCATCAAATTTCTTGAGCACCAGTCAGCAAAAATACTTAACATATTCTGGAGATCCCAGCAGTCCGAGAGGCTTTTAATAATTTTGGTGATTTTCGTAAAAGAAAACGCGGCATCCTGATGGTATCAGCAAGGCGACGTCGTTTAAAAAGATCGAAATTAGTAGCGGTCCTAGGTTACTGCATTGCGGGACTCCCGAGTTGTTTGAGAAAACATCCGATTCCGACGCGCCAATCTTGACATGTACATAGCGATTCACCAAGTAAGATCTGAACCAATCCACAGCAGTTGACGAGATGCCAAGTATCTCCAGTTTGGCCAGCAAGATATTATGGTCCACCGTGTTAAATGCAGCTTTTAGATCCATATACGCATGATCGACTTGCCATCCTGAATCCATGCATCGCAGACAGTTAGAAGTAAACTGCACCAGGTTCGTGGACACGGAGCGCTTCGGGTAGAAACCGTGTTGTTCTGTATCGATATCATGTTTGCAGCGTGCGAACAGAGCACCATTTATGATAACCAAGAACAGTTTTGAGCAGGCACACAGGGAGGTGATTCCACAATAATTTATGACCTTCCGTTTATCTCCTTTTTTGTGCACTGGGAACCGATAAGAAAGTTTCCAGCTGCATGGGGAACTCACATTGCTGTGCCGAGAGATTGAATAGCCTCGCAAGTGGAAGGCAGAGATTGGCTACACAACGTTTTAGAACTGATGACGGAATGCCGTCAGGTCCGGCAGCGAACGAGAGCTTCAGTTTGCGTGTTGCGGCTATCACCATGTCTTCTGAAATGCGCGGAATAACGAAACTAAACACATCATGTGGCATCTAAACAGTAGCGTCCAGCACTTGTGTTGGCGAAGCGGAGAAATCGTGGAACACTTGCTTGAAATGACGAGCAAATAACTCGCATTTTTCTCTTTCACTATTAGCCGAGTCATTCCCGAGAAACATGGAACAAGGCAATCCGGATTCCTTCCGTTTGGAGTTGACAAACGACCAAAAACTTTTCGGATTCGTGCGTGCGAAGGTTCGCTTCCGTGCGTCTCACGTGTCGATTATAGAGAAAACGATTGTAATTTCGATAACTACGATTCGCAAAATTGAACAGTCGTTTGTAGTACGGCGAGCGAGAGTTACAATACTTTCGGAGGGCGGCAGAGCGTTGACGTTTTAGCACGCGTAGGCGTGGGTTAGACCATGTAGGCTTTAGCGGAGGTCGTCGAGCTGGGACAATGCGGAAAATAGCATCTTCCAGTGCAGCACTGAAAAAATCCACTGCATCATCCACGCTAGCGGCAGTTTCGATAAATTGCCAATTAATTTCCGCAAGCGCATTGTTCAATGCAACATATTCGGCCTGGCGAAAGTCCAAAGAGTAGCACTCAGATGACGGCGTAAAAAGAATCGGCGTAGGTAAACTAAATGACACGAGGAGAGCGGGATGATCGGCATCTAGATCAATAAGTGGCTCGACCGTCAAGGAAACAGAAGTGCCCAGTAGTGCGGAATCATTTGCTAGGACAAGATCTAGCAAACGTCCATTTCGGTTCGGAAAAGTATTCACTTGTCTGAACCCGTAAAAGTTAAAACCGTCCAAAAGAGCACAGCAAGCAACCGGCATATGCGAAAGCAGCTGATCAATTAATGGTGTGCCACTGTCTGTAAAGCGCCACTGCAGACCAGCTTGATTGTAGTCACCAAATATGAAAGCGGGAGAGCAGGGACTTAATTGTGACGAAATTGAGCCTAACGATTCCACATGCTCACGGATGATCGTGCAGTCTTTTTTGCGGTCGGGAGGCAGGTAGATTGCGCCTACACTAAGCTTGCTTTGTGGAAGTTCTACGACAATCCACAGTTGTTCCAGTTGACTGGAAATGGGTGACGTACTTACGTAGCTGGCTAGTCTAGTAGATACTGCAATCAGGACTCCGCCACCGCGCGATTTTTGACTGTTTAGAGCAGACCGGTCAGTTCTGAAGACGGAATAGAGTGACCCGAAAAGTTGCGATGAGTAAATTCGGTCGTCCAGCCACGTTTCCGTCAGCACAATCAAATCATATTAGG